>NC_083730.1:12176893-12479924 GCF_028564815.1 Eubalaena glacialis
TTATGTTAATAATTGACTTATAACTAGCTTCAAATCTGGCTGATAGTAAGGCTATCAAATTTTTAAATAAATTTTAGTGTGTGTATGTGTTCAATCACTCCAAGACATCAAGAATATAGAATTTATAAGAACTTTAAGGAAATACATGTGACATAACACCAAAGAAAGAAGACATTCAGAGAGAAAGGGAACGAATTTTGAAGTTCAGCCCATATCTTATCTAACTGGCATCCTCCATTGGCTGAAGACATCAGGGATCTACAGGTGATTAAAAACAGGTTGATGACAACTGATCAGGAAACTTTAGGAAATGTTCTTGCATTTTGGTGAGGAAGGTAAATGCCAATTCTAGGTTTCACTGATTCTCACAGTAGATCGTGCATAAGCCTAAGTCTGACTTAGCAATTTAGGCCTTAGGTTCTCTAGATCCATGAACAATTCTCATGACCCTAACTATCATGCAGTACCTAAAGACCATGCTGTGTAGGAATACCAATGGTAAGTTAGTGACTGTACTTCTTGAAAATCAGACATGATAATTCTACCATCTGAGCAAACACTGATACCATGTGATGCAAGAAGCTAAAAGCAAGAGAGAAAAGTTGGAACCCAGGGATTATAGTGATTCAATTCTCATTCCATGTCAGGAAACTTACATTAAATCTTGCATTCTTCATGTTCTTATTTTCTACATCATTCTGCTTGTCAAAGATGATCCATAGTTTCCTAAGATCACAGAAATTAGTAATTTGGTTTGATGAAAACTGGCAGGATTTATATACATAGTCTCTTACAGACTTGGTGATGGCAACAAAAGGATTAATTGTTCCTTAAGTTCTTCAAAGTGGATGATGCTATATTTTGGGAGGAGAGAGTTATGTTATTGGATCAAGGTAAAACACATCACAATATTTTTTTTTTGTCAAAGGTCTACTACACATAGTGATATGTGAAATCGCCTTAATTTTTGGACTTAGACATAATAATGATTAATGGCATCATATCACGTAGCTACAGTTATATGCTGTATGCAGTGGAATTTTCTAATTCCTGCTGTCATCTCTGTATTATCACTGTCTCATCAAAATACACACCCCCAATTCCTACATCACCTACTTTGCTTAGAATTGCCACCATCATCCCTGGTAAACAAATCTGAGATTTTTTATTCATTTTACATTTGTTTTCTCCAATACTGTATGACACGGGGTACTTGGGGTGATAGGAGTAACTCAAGTTTTGAAGACAAACATCTACATGTCACTCCTATTTCTGCTTTGTATTTGTTGCATGATGTAGGCCTATTTAACTTTTGGAGAGTTTGTTTTCTCAACTGTACAATGGGAAGTAAATGAATCTCATAAATATATCCTAAACTCTGGTATGACTTGACAGAATGTAGAATTTCTAGCAAAATCTGGAATAGAAAAGGCACTCAATTGATTTTAACCCTGCTTCTATATTCTTGATTCATTATACATTGTTCCATTCATATACACTTTTATTCATCCTCTGTTTATCATTTCCACTGCCACTAACCATGTAAACACACCCTGCTTCAACTATTATCAATACAATGGCAAATTAATGGGTTACCCTGCCACCTCCTCCTACCTACCCTCCCCAACCATGTTGTATATTGTTTCTACAACTTTCTTTTTTTTAATAAAAGTATAGTTGATTTACAACATTATATTTGTTTCAGGTATACAGAATAGCGATTCAGTATTTTTACAGTTTATACTCCATTTAAAGTTATTATAAAATAATAGTTATAATTCCCTGTTCTGTACCATATATCCTTGTTGCTTATCTATTTTATACCTCTTAATCCCATACCCCCATCTTGTCTCTCCCCCTTCCCTCTCTCCACTGGTATCCACTAGTTTGTTTTCCATATCTGTGAGCCTGTTTCTGCTATATACATTCGATGGTTTTATTTTTTAGATTCCACATATAAGTGATAACATACAGTATTTGTCTTTCTCCATCTGACCTATTTTACTAAGCATACTCTCTAGGTCCATTCACAGTTGCAAATGGCAGAATTTCATTCTTTTTTATGGGAGGGTAATACCACTTTTTCTTTAATCCATTAATCTGATGATGGACACTTGGGTTGCTTCCACATCTTAACTATTGTTAATAATGCGGCTATGAACATTGGGGTTCATGTATCTTTTTGGATTAGTGTTTTTGTTTTGTTTTGTTTTAGATATATACCCAGGAGTGGAATTGCTGGATCATATGGTAGTTCTATTTTTAGTTTCTTTCTTAAAGTATAGAACTCACCATGTTGCATCTTTACAAAATATGCTAGATATCCCTCTAGGTTGCATTTAAAAAGCAAAAGCTACTAAACTTGGCATTTAAAAGCCTCACTATCTGGCCCAATGGCATTTTCAACTTTAACTTACTACCTTTAACATCGTCTTATGCATCCTGTGTCCCCTGGTTAGGCCAATCTTTTTGCTGTATTCCTTAAACATTTCCTTCTAGCATGTCAGGAGTTATTTTTAATGTAACTATAATAATATAAAATTTATTATCAATTATTTACTTTTAAAAAAATGTAACATTATTTTATAGACATTGTCTCATTTAATCTTCACAAAAAATCTGCAACTTTAGCGTCATATCATGGTAAAGGGAATGGGCATTGGAATTCTACTGCCTCAGTTGGAAACAGAGCTCTGCCACTTCCTAGTTGTGTGACTTTAACCGATTTACTTAATATTCCATTTTACAGAAGTTCTGTGGGCATTTAATCTCAGAGATATGTTTAAAGACCATAAAATTTTCCAGGATCCAAATTCACTGTCCCTTTTATCAAGGGAGGCAGAATTTTCTTTCATTCGCTCATCACAAAGATTTAAGTATTTACTTGTCAACTCTAGTGATAAAAATATCAAATTAAATAAATATTAATATTTTTGCTTTTTCACTTTAAGGAGCACACACACACAGACAATAGTCTATAGGCACACACAGAGAAATCTGTTGAATTTCTGGAGTATAAGAGAGATTCATCAAAGGCAGTGGCAAAATGTTTGACCTTGATATTCTTTAATAATGGGAGAGGGACCAGTCAATCCAGAGAAGATAATGAAAAGTAATGTTACAAAACACCCCTAGAAGTTTACAAATGCAGAAGATGTTTCATTATATTTGACCTTGTGTTGTTGATTGAGTAACTTTTAAAATATTTTCAGGATAAACCTCACACTACTCATCAATGGCCTACAGAGTGAAAGCAGTCTTAAAATACACACTTTTCGATGTTTTCATAATTATGCCTAAATTCTTCTTGTAAGGAACAAGAACTGTAACCGAGGATGTTTCTCCTCATAAAGAAGTGTTTTCCTTCTTACGGTTCTTTCCATCTCCCTTCCTTTTCATGTTTCTGTTAGAAAACGGAAGGCCTCCTTCATGCTACATCTCTGATATGGAATGCTAATGAGGAGATTTGGGGTTGAAACTTAGCTAACTGAACTACCAAGCATCACAGCTTTAGTGGGTTTGAAACTTTGGGGAACAAATGTGCGTAATCTCTTCAGTGACATTCACCCTACACCCTCACTTCTCTAAGCAAACTGACTCTTTAAAATAAAGATTATTATTACTATATAAAAATCATAGAAGCTTGGGGGTAAAAAATTTGAAAAGCATAGAAAAGTAAAGCAAAATATATCTGCTCATAGTCACACAATTCAGAAATTCCTTCGTTTGTCAGCTACGCATTCATTCCTTTTGGAAAGACGGACAAATAGTCTCTCCTGTGCCAAGTCCTGTGCAGAGAATGGACAACCCAGTCTGCCAGGCCACCAGGGTGTAGGTGTCATTGTAATGTAAGACGTAAATATAATAGCGCAATGCACCTCATTAACACCTAAGTAACTCCTACACTGGAGGATGTGACACACTACCAAACATACCATAGTGGATGGCATTTGCTCTCAGTTTCTTTTCAGAGTTGTTCATTTTGGAAAACCTCATGAGCTTTAATGTGTGTCACAAACATGAGTGATTTCAGTTACTTTGTATTTTCACACCTTTTCTTGAAAAATTGAACTAGTCCTTTAAACTTTAGTTTGAAACCCAACTCCTATTCCACATTAAGCATAAAGTTTTTAAGGTCAAGATATTAAAAGATTGGTGATAAATTCAGTGAATCCAGAATGTTTACTGCATTTATGTTATTAAGAGAGTGGAAGTAAAGTAAGCTATATACTTGTAACTGAAACACCTGCTCAACCACAACTGCAGGACAAAAATGAGATCTTGTGAAATAATACTTTCACAAGATAGCAAACTCATTAAAGTTGGCTACACAGGCTTCTGTGGTTTTCTGTTCAATAGCAATGCAGGCTACTCAACAGAAATATTATTAGCGTAATTAGAATTAGCAGTAGTTAATGTGAGTCCAAAGCTTAGGTTCAAGTTCTGGCCACAGGACCTTGAGCAGCTTCTGTAACCTCCAGTTTCTTCTGTGAAAAATGAATTTAGTAATATTTCTCATAGAGCTGATGTATAAATGAATGCCTGGCGCTCAGTGAGCACGACACGTCAGCTGTCCTTCATCTTTCCTCGCCCTATATTTCTTTTCAAGCTGCAACACTAATGCCATGGGGTTCCCTGAAAACATCATCTTATCACACTTTTCAATCACTGATAGAATGTGAAAAAGCCACAATTATGCCCTAGGCTCTCAACAAGAACCCCTACCCCACCAGAGTAACACAATTGGGCCTATTTTGAAAAGTGTTTTTACTATGCATTTTTCAGGCACAAAACAGTCTTTTGTAAGGGGAAGAAGTAAACCCCTTTTTTAAAAAATCCATGTGGAGTTTAAGTATTTTGGTCCAGAAGTCAAGCGGAATTCTTAAAGAAAGCCTGTTTGGTTTCTTTGTTGTTGTTGTTGTTGTTTCTTCGTGATAATGCTTCATTCTTGGTCTTTGGAAAAAGAAATTAAGGTTATCAGGAAAATCTTAAAAAGAAGACTGTTACACAAATGACAGTAGAGTGGGAGAAAGCAAACAGAATGAAAATTTAAGCCACCTCTGGGTCTTTTAAAATAAATACTGACCCTAGACAGATTGAATATATGGGGCCATTAAGAGTTCCATATGTTTAACATGGAATTTTAAATACTTACTCTTAAATCTAGTTACTTGGCAGCCTGGAGGACAAGCCGCATGTTTTCATATTATTTTCCTGTTTGAGAGCAAGGTGTTAAATTTAGTGACTGCACTTATTTAAGGCATTTTTTAAGCTTACACTTCAGCTTAATATAACTATTAAGCCTAATATTAATAACATGACTAATATTTACTGAGCTTTTATAACTACTAGACAATGCCATAAATGCTTTGCATGTATTATCTCATTCAGTGCTCCAAAACTCTACTCATTTGACATGATTTGTATTTCCCTTTTATAGAAATAGAAATGGAGGCATGGCTTGTTAGGGAATTTGTCCAGTAACCCCCTGCTAGTAAACAGTAGAGACACATTTCAAATCTAGGGTTCCTGTTAGAAGAATCAGCTGATTCAAAGAGCAGCAAGAAGTGTAAATGCTTAAGAAGATATGAGAAGCCTTTCCCAGATCTCAGCCAGAAGTCAGTGATTTAGGAGGAGGCTGCAGAACCCCTAAGTACACAACAGGCCTTTAGTGCTCCAAAACCAGTCTCTCACTTTTAATGCATCTTGCCTTTCATGTTTCGTTGGATCATTTTGGGTAGCTATCAAGCAGGAGTGAAAAGACATGCTCAATGATGCATTCTTAAATTAGATTTGCTCTTATTGCTTTATTTACCCTGTCATGATAAATCATAACATTTCCACCCTCTGGTTAACTGTGTATTAAAATGGCATGTGATGGCAACACTTTAGTGGGCAGAAAATTAAAAGAATGACTTTTCCCATGAGAAACATTTAACTTTCAACTCTATTTCCTTCTGAATGTATATGAGTGGGCTTTTAAAAATCCCATCCTTTAACCTTGATATCAATAGTCATTGTCAGGTAAAGAACTCAGTGAAAGTTATGACAGTCAAGTCAAAAAAAATACCAATCAACTTAGAGGAAACGCTGTTTACTGGTGAATTTACTTCATCGTGACAGGCCTTCAAATATATAAAGAGTTATTTTAATTTCATAAACCCATGTCTCTCTACCTTTCCTAAGATGCCATTGTTACAGACATTCCTCTGTCTGTTAATGATGCCCAGTTGTATACACTACCTCTTCCATTCATAATTCCCATCTCAATGGGTCATATAGATATTTGGGGGAACTTATATATCACCTTTTGCTAAAATTTTCAAGTTATTTTGTCTTCTAAATTTTTCAAATAATTTATGTATATTGGCACCTTATGCAACAAGTAATTCTCTGAAAACTTTTCTTGTCATTCCTTTTTTTTTTTCAAAAAACTGTTTTTATTTCCATTTTTCCCAAAATGGTAAACTAGATGTCAAGTAAAATTCCATCTGTATGATATATTAACAATGAGAGGTTAAAAGTCATGGTAAACATTTGGAAATTAAAAAAAAAAAAAAAAAGAGGTAAGAAATGACAACAGAAAAGTTTGTAAGGGTAAACAACAATGGAATCAGCATCTGCCTGGGTTTATTTGTCAATATCTAGGATTCTAGAAGTTGGGTCTCAGTGAACCAAGAAGAAAGTATTAAATGTATGAAATAATGGTAAATAACGTAAATGTTAAACATAGCATGAATGCAAATGATGAAGATAACATCTAGGTTTTGTGAGTAAAGGATCCAAGGCAGAAAGAACTAAAATCCAGGATTAAAAGGGAACAGCTCTGTGTTATTGGGGCGGGGAAGGGGAGAGAAGGGGGTTTGGAGTAGAATAATTCTCAGGTCCTTGTATTGTCCGGGAAAAAGGAAAAGATATCATTTATGCTTTAAGTTAAATATGAGTATTAAAATTCCAAAGGCAACTACAAAATAATAAAAAATAGTATGTGTAACTCTCATGTTAGTTAAGGAAAAATAATGAAATATTGAGTGGGAACTCAATCCAAATAAACAGCCAAAAATGAGGAAAGAAAGAAATAGGGAAAAAATAGGAAAACAGAAACAAATATTAGAGTAGAAATCAAATCATGTATAACAGTTCTTTTAATACAGTTTAAATGAATTGACATTTTCAATTCACATAACTAAAATAATTTGGGAAATTTAAATTTAAAAGATAAAAGAAATGTTTCTAGATTAAAATAGAAGATATTTCTACAATAAGGTTTAAAAGGATGTTTTAAAGAAGATGAAGTAAAAAAGGGGAAATAATAAATTTAACAATCTTAAATTAAAAACTTATGTTTATTAACAAATACCATAAAAGAACAAAAAATAAAAACATAATCCATAAACGAAGTAAAATACTATCATCCTATTTTACCAACAAATTATTTACATCCAGAATATATATATATTTTTAAAAAAAAACCTTTCTACAAATCAGAAAAAAAGGGCAAACAAACCAGCTGAAAAGTGAATAAAAGGTATAAATATAATTTCATAGAATTGGAAACAAATAATCATTATATGTGAGTACACTCTCAACTATCTTGTTAAACAAGAAATGCAAAATAAAATTTACACTCACCATATGAACAAAATATTAAAATTTGATAATAACAAGTGTTTTCAAGAATAGGTACTTGTGGGATCACTATCCACATTTGATAGGAGGATAAAATGATACAGCCACATTAAAAATCAATTAGGCATTGCCTAGTAAAGTTGACCATGCACATATACTACAAGAAAACAGTTAAATATAGGCATATATATATACACACATACAAATATATATACACATATATAAAACATGTATACATGCAGAAGGTCACACACATAAACACGCCACAGAATATGCACATGTTCATCAGATGACATGTAAAATAATGTACCTTTGGAAGCACTGCCAATAACTAAAAACACACGTGCACATGCACCCACACACAGCAAAAAACCCTGAACCCTGTTTCAGTACAGTAGATCCATATATTTTGGGTTATTCATACAATGAAATATTATTTACTAATAAGATTTATGGAATAATACTCTGAATCACATTATAACATTATTTAGTGAGCACAACTATTTTAAATCTCACACTGTGTCATTTCAGAGAAATAGGATATATCTTATTCTTCCACTGAATTCATCATAAGTTACAAACATAAGAGGTGATTACATATATACCCACATACAGGAAGCACTGTACATTAGAATCACTTTTTGAATCAACGGTAAGAAATTTGGTTGGCTGTGGAACCTGCCACTTAAAGTTGAATGACATTTCAAGCAGAACTTTGAAGAAGAAAGGAAACATTTTTCTCTGTACATTGAATCAAGCGGTAGATTCTCACATTGCAGGGACCAAGGAGCAATGGGAGACAGTGGGTAATTTTTATTTAGAATCAGATACAGTTTTCCATTTTATACCATTAACAACATTTTAACTGTTAAATAAACTAGTATGAAACAAAACCAATATGCCAGATATAGATAGTCATGAAATTTATTATTTCCACAGAAAATAACAGAAAATTATTTGATTATTTTTCACAAACAAATTTTGGTGCTAGGCGAATTGTTTCCATTATTACAGTAAATAAATTTGATGACTTAGAAGTGATAATTTAAGCAAGTTTTAAGTAATGCTCAGCAAGAACATTTGCTTTATTATTGGTGAGGCAGAGGAAGTGGGTGTACAATTTTCATTTGTATTCAAAACATATGCTCTTTTACTGGTTATACTGTATTTTTCTCCTCCAAATGCTGTCTGGAGATTTTACTAGCATTTTATCTACTTTAGCCTGTCCGCAGCTAGTGTCACTTGAAACATCTCATAATTTAAACTTTTGCTTTTTCATTCAATCAAGAGCAAATGCTGCTTTTGATTTTGTGTAATACACTATTAAGAATGAAACAAAGCATAGCGTCATATAGGGTCATTTTGGATTGTATTGAATTCTAATATTACCTTTCCAGGTTTATTTTTAATTACACTGTACTTCTTGGAGTAGAATAATTCACACTACAAGTCATTTTGAATAAACATTTTGATAGCAATGTTTGACTAGAAAGTAAACATGCTGGATTCTTGAATGATTTTCTTTTGTAACAATATCAGAGTGAAATCTCTTTCCTGGACGGGAGGCAAAAGAAACTCCCAATGTTTAGATGCAAAAATTGCCTTCAAAGGTTGGCAGTGAGGAGAGAGGGCGTCACTAAGTGGTTTACTGGCTCCTGGCCATGCGGTGGATGGCAGCAGGTCACTCAGCTTCTTGTAGCTTGAGCTCTGATATACATTACAGAGTGAGGATCCGAGTGGAACTATTGATCAGAGATGATTTTCTCTCATAGAGAGACAGGCTTTAGCTACATTTTGGTCTTGTTAGTGAAACTAGTCAGTAAGAAAAATGTGCATTTAGTTTCAGGGTTACAGCAGAAAAGGAAAATAGTCTTCAAATGGCATCATTAGATTCTGGAAGGATGTGCTCAGAGCTACCATTTGAAATTAATTAATGGACCAGCTTGTGGGATTTAATTTTTCCCCACCTAACATAGAGCTCTATAATCAGTTTCAAACTGAAGCACTGACTTCAGCTGGTAATTTTCTATATTTGGGAATAAACATTACAGAGAAAAACGTATGCTTAGGCTAAGCTTAGGGTTGCGGTATAAACGTAGTCTAGATTGAACACTGTCTTATTCTCTAAGATCAGAATGAAATCTTGCCTTTTTCAATATAACCACCTTGTGATAGTGAGAAAAATCTGGTCCAGAAAGTGAACTTGGAAATGAACTTCCATAATGAACTATGGAACTATCATGCACACAGGATGTTCCCCAGTGCCCTTCACAAAATACAAAGTCCCATGTTTCATGTGCCTTCCAACTAGGGCAGATTTTTGAAGCTAGACCTGGTTCTCTGACTAACTGACTTCAAAACTTATGAGGAGGAGAGCCTTGGAATGGAGTCCCAGGGAACTGCAAACCAAAAGCAACTCTTCCCGTTGAATCAGTTCAATCCACTCTGTAGAACTCTGGCCAGATAAAATGCTGGATCTTTCCCTGGAGACAGAAAGCAAGGAAGAGCATGAAGCTCTATTAGGAGACAAACATATGGTCATTTCTATGGGAAAATCTTATCTAAATGCAGAAAACGAGACACAAAACATTTTTTTATGTCTTGTTTTTTTGTGTTTACCACTTCACCTTCCACAAAGTACACACACAAAATGTTAATTAGGTGAACATACAAATTAACATTTATGTTCGTTCTAGAAAAACAACTGGAGGGTACGTGGGAAATTACCTGTCCAGCATTGTTAACTCTAAAGTAACTCACTGGACACCTTTCCGTCGGTTTAATCCTTGCACTACACATTTCACAGTGTCCTATCATCAGTAAAGATTTCCTTTATTAAGGCACCAAAATAGATACAGTTGAAACAAGTTAAGATGGTTAGAAATTACCTAATGACCTTTCTCTGCTTATATTTATTTTCTTGTTTGAGTCTTCAGAACGTGCTTGAATTATTTGTCTTCAACATTTTCAGAAATTTTGTTAAGACTGCTCTATTTGGAACAGAGGTAGCACTTATTTCTATTCTATCTATGTTGCTAACCTAATCATTTCAGAAAACACAATTTTCCTTATTAACCTCTTTGCATAAGGTCTTATGAAGAAATGACAACAGGGAGATACCAAAGAATTAATTGTAAGTTTTGTGGAAATAAAAGAAATTTGAAGTTACATATATATTCAAGCAAGCCAGGGTATTCAACACCTCCACTCTTACCCTAAAAATCCCCGACCTGACCCTGCACTGGAGTCGTTTCTACTGCTCCGTAAAAGCAAGTAAAGTGAATCAGTTCCCAAACAGAATGCTAGTCTCCAGTGCAAACACTGCCAAGGGAACACTTGCAAAGTTATTGCTCCTCTATTTTTATAAAATGCCACCAATTTATTACTATCAATGATGATCTTGTAATTATGATTTGTCCACTAGGAAAAAAAAACAACATTAAGAGTTAGAGGCGGGGCTTCCCTGGTGGCGCAGTGGTTGAGAGTCTGCCTGCTAACGCAGGGGACACGGGTTCGAGCCCTGGTCTGGGAAGATCCCACATGCCGCGGAGCAAATGGGCCCGTGAGCCACAATTGCTGAGCCTGTGCGTCTGGAGCCTGTGCTCCGCAACAAGAGAGGCCGCGATGGTGAGAGGCCCGCGCACCGCGATGAAGAGTGGCCCCCGCTTGCCGCAACTGGAGAGGGCCCTCGCGCAGAGGCGAAGACCCAACACAGCCATAAATAAATAAATAAATAAAAAGTAAAATGCAAAATAAAATCAAAATAATAATGACTGAGCTTTAAAAAAAAAAAAAGAGTTAGAGGCAATTACTGTTTTAAAAAAAATTATATGTCAATTCTAAACAGTAAGTTAAAAGAACACAGCTTTCAACTGTGAATATAAATATGTTATCTACTACTTTACTTGTATCTGAGACCAATCATTGGATCTTTAAATTTTTATTGTTGAAGTTGAGGCAAGTAAAAAAAAATTAAGTGATACAAAGTGAAATGCAAAAAGCCTCAGATTAAAACAAAAATAATGTGAACTAAGTTTGTTACCAGTTATAATCAAAGATACACATTTTATTGACTTTGAACATTTCCCTACATTTTCTTGTGCATATTTATTTTTTTCTATTTCTGTCTTGTTTCTGTCTATTCCTTTTACTTTATGTTTCTGCTTTTCTCTTCACTTTTGATTTTGGTCCTGGCTCTCCTAATATGCATGCAATAAGGAAGAATTTTTTGAACACCTTTATACAAGACTGCTGGAATTGCAGATGCTCTGGAAAATATAAAAGAAGTCAACATTCTTGATTTCAGAAACATTATATTACAGTTTGGGGGATAAGATTAGCAAATCCAGTGCAGAAAATCAAACTAGTGTTTTTTCAAAGGACTTGGATTAGTTAACTATTGCAGAGTAATAAATTGCTTCACATTTAGCAGTTTAAACATTTATTATCTCACAGGTTCAGAGGTCAGAAATTCAGGAGCAGCTTAACTGGGTACTTCCTACTCAGGGTCTCATAAGATTGTGTTTAAAATGTCGCCCTAAACTGCAGCCATCTGGAGACTTGATGAGGATGGAGGATATAAGCTCGCTCACCCATATGGCTGTTGGCTGGAGACATTAGTTCCTCACTGGTTATTGTCAGGAAGCCTTGTTTTCCTTTCCACGTGGGGCTCTGAGAGCTGCATTTGCCCAAAACGACTGATCCAAGAGAGAAACAAGAGAACAAGCCAGAAACCGTACAGCGTTTTTATGATCTAGTCTTTGAGGTTGTACACCATCACTTCTGCTTTATTCTATTGCCCAGAAGTCCTTAAGTCCAGCACCCTATTGAAGGAAGAAATATCCAAGAACCTGTGGACATGTCTTACACCACCACATGGGAGCCTCAGCCCAATGTCTAACATGTGTGTGTTTTTGTCTCCTTCTCTCTGTTCTCTTTGTTCCACTTAAAAATTTTTTCTCTCTGTCTTGATTGTACATCATTTGGCCAGTCCCATAAAGGCCATTTGAGGCATGACAATGATGAATTTTGTCTGAGCCCTGTGATTCTGGGAGACAACAATGGTTAAAGAACACCCCCCACACACCACACACACACCCTTGTGTCCCAGGAAATGGCTTACTACAAAGAACCACTCTTGCCCACATAACTTAGACTCACAGATGTCCTCATGCTTTTCTATGACAAAGCCAGACACAGACTCTCCAAATTCCCATTTTTTGCCTCATAAATGATTCACTGAACTAGTTGGTCCTCACTGATCAATTGGAACAAATGCTTGCTACGTAACTTTGTTTAAGCTTCTCTCCTTTACTCAGGTCCCTGAACCTTACACACCCTCAGCCTGAGCTGGCGTACGGCCCCTCCTTAAGAGTCCACTCCAGGAATAGGCTGACCACAGGGTAAAACAACCTCTGATCTACAGACAGCCCATGCTGCCTTTTCATCTTGCTCACCCCTTTTCCTCACTGTACCCAAAACTTTGAATTTGGGGGGATTCCAGGCATTTGTCTTATGGATGTCTCTTATTCTATGTTTATTTATGGTTTCCACATTGTATTTAACTTGTGTCTAAATGTTCTGTATCTTCTGTAAATTGGAAATTAAATCTAAGTCTCTGATTAGGTCTTAAACATTTTTGCAAGAATATGTCATAAGCTATAGTGTATCCTTGTATTGTATAACAATAGAAACACACAATGACTGTTTTTTTCTATTATCTTTTTAGGACTGTTTGGATATTGAGTCTATAATATGTTTCAGAAACTGTTCTAGGTATGGAGAAAAGCAATGAATAAGGAAGCAAAACTGTCAATCAGGTGAGAGGATATAGAAAATAGACAAACAAGATAACTTTAAATATTAATAAAGGATTAAAAATAGGATACTATGATGATAAATATGGTAGTTTTATAGCAAGTATTTTTCTATGAAGATTATAATTTTAATTAAGAATATAAACAATATATAAGCTTATATAAAATTTGTCATGCAAACTTATCATATAAACATTATATAAGCAATATAATGACATTTTCTAGTTTCCTAATGATAAAAGAAACAAACATTTAAGATAAAATTTCTTGAATTTTTCAAGTATCATATTAGGAAAGGATGTAAAAATAATGAGTGGCTATTGCTACACTATTTATATTAATTTTTTCAGTCAGGCTGTCTCATAATTACATGATTTATATAAAAAGTATATTTGCTTTGAAATGTAGGTACTAAAGCTTATGAGAAATTATTTATATGACATAGTTATTCCCTCCTTCTGTTCTTAGTTTTAATTTTATTTCCCTTTTGATTTAAGTACAGCTAATAGTTTATTTTAATTTGGAGAATAACTGCTCTAGCTCGTGAATTACTTGCATCTCTGCATTTTTGAAAGATGCACTTTTAGACTGTTTCCATGTAGAGGAAGTTGGCCTGAGGGGTTTTTTTTGTGTGTGTGTGTGTTTTTTATTGTGAGTAACTTTCTGATTAAGTGTGAATAACGAGGCAGGACAGACGGGGATTAAATGAGAAATCCAGGGTCTCACTTTCCCCAAGTCTGGATGTGTAGCTGGGTCTCAGAAAAGGAAGAAAGTAAGTATGGATGAGAATCATAAATGAAAAGAGCTTTTTTCTCTCCTTCTCAAGCGTTATGGTCTCTCCTCCCTGTGCATCTGCTTTACTGTATCCTCTCACCCTAGACATATTGTCCTCAGTGGGTCAGGGTCAGGTAAAACAAGTTTAGCATATTATGAGAGTTTGCCACATTGGCTGCCCCAATGCCCAGCCTCTTATGTCCTGCTCCAGCTTACTAAGACACATGTACTCCTTGCAAATTTGACAACTTGTAGAGCTTTCCTTGTGTTTATTCAAAACGGAGGGGCATAGAAGAGTCTGAAGAAGACTTGAGAAACTAGAATATTTTACATATGAATGGTATTGGAGAGGAAAGTTTTAATAATAAAGTGGCACTCATATGGCACAGAATCATTTTGGAAAATGATGAGGGGAGAAAGAGGAGGACTGATTTTTGCTATGGATGTGGTGGTCAGTGTTCCTTTGGGGAGAGAATGTGGAAGTGTGGTTATCAGGAAGTCCCTAGTTTTTTTATGCAGTAAAATCTTTCCTTTGTCAGGTCCCCAAAGGCACCTGTATTAAAATGTTATATTGCCTTTCTATGCTTTTTGGATTGGATTTGTAATTTTTTAAATTTTAGAGTGACACCATGCTGAATCTAGTCTCAATTTGGCCTGTTTTATCCAGGTAATATTTGCTTCCCTCTGCAAATGACTATGTTTTTTCCCAGTTTAACCATCCAAAACTTAATAACAAAAGTCATTCTTTTTTTGTAGCCCAGATTCCTAAGAGAGAATACTGTTTGACTCATTTTTGTCCGTTGACTTTTCTTAGCATCTTTGCCTGTTATTGGTATTGTGGGGGGTAGATTTAGGGGACAGAGAAAAGAGGTAGAAAGATTTATTAATATAATATTACTAAAGGGGCTTACTTGAGTGGGTGGGAGCCCAGTTCTTGAAGAAGATCCTCTGTGATACCCTACAGCTCATGATTTTCTAAACTGTGTCATGCTGTTTGCTTAGGTACTATTCCCCATCATTTACTCAAAATTCTTTATTATTTTCAAAATAAATGCTATAAATCATTGTATATTAACCTTATGAGTGTTTTTACAGATAATACTTGATAACCTTACTGTTCATTTGCTTCTACTTGCTTCTCATTCAATTGCACCACACTTCCCAAATATTAAAGTATCATTTTCATTTTCTGTTGGTCAGTACTCAGTTCAAAACCCTGAATGATTCTCTGCCCATTATAGTAAAATTATCTGGATTTATCACTGAAGTCTCCACTTAATTGCACCAGACTAAACCCTCATTCCAGCCTGGATTCATCATCTGCCCCAGACACATGGTATTTTATATTTTACATTTTTCAGCTAAACTCAGTTTTCAAAGATTTCCACACACCAAAAAAAATAGAACTAAAGGTTTTTTATTTTTGTTTGTTTTTTTTAACTAGAAGGGACCTCTGAGTAATCTAAGCCAGCCTCTTTCATTTTTTTCAATAAAGAAATATTATACCAGAGTGTTTAATTGACTAAGATTCCAGTTAATCAGAAAGTGAGGATGAAAATGGAAGTGTTCCGATTGCCAGACAGCCACATCGCAAACACACTGCATCAACAACTCCAGTCTCCTCTTTTTATTCTCAGCTCATAGTAAGCAGCTCATGTATGTATTACTCTTGGGGAAAAGGATAAGGTAAAATTAACTCAAAACAACTCTACAGGTTGTTGATTTTGTATTTCGATGTTTAGATGACAGATATCAATAAAAGCAGGCCAAGTTTCAAATCTCATCTACCCTCTCGGCAGGGAAAAGAAGACCAAAGTTAGAAAAGAATGAGATGAAAAAGTTTATAGAATAAGAAACAAAATATCCAGACCAGCAAAGAAGCCAAGGAATGGTACAAATCATAAAAATATCAAAAGAGGACAATAATTTAACAAATTAAATTATTTTAACCACATCTTTAAAAGCTCCAAAAATGACAATAAACTTGGACAAAAGAGACACAATAATTAGGACTTCTACCAAGTCCCTTCTATCCTTACTAGACATAATAATTGTCTGAACAATTATTACATAAATACCCTGCTCATTAAAAGCAGTGTAAAAAGTTCCAAGGAATGAACAAGGTAGCCTATATCGAGTAGATGGACAAATTAAGCTGAACATTCTGATTATGTAAAAGAAAAAGGCTTTTGGCTGTGTTATTAAAGTTATAGGACATGCAGCAGAAGGGAAAATACTAGCTACTAGTTGTAAGTGTCCATTAGGTGCTATGTAAAGGCAAGTAACTGTTTTTATTCACTGTATCAAGAGTGGATAATGCACGTGAAAGAGTAAGAAGAAATTAGACCAAAGAGGAAGTTTGGGTAAGATTATAAATTATGTGTTTATCAAGTTATGATATCTTAATTATTAATTAGACTCTGGCAAGGTAGTTTCTTTGAGCCTCAGTGGTTCCATTTATAAAATAGGAAATATCTGACATAATTTTCAGAGTTTTAAGGATAAGCTTAGGGATAGTGTGTATAAAAATTGGCTCATGTTATATGGCACAAGTAATTAATATTATTTTACAAAAGAATATAGAACCATTAAAACTCTTTCACTGATTCTAGCAGTAAATTTCATATTTTTAAGAACACGATTTTTGTTTACTACAGTAGAGAAAAAGTATTTCTTGGCAATTCTCTCTCCTGTGCCAAACAAAACAACCACAAAAAAACACCGAGTTATCAGGAAGGAAAATATTAGATCATCACAATCTCAACCAAAATTCTGTGGAGAATAGTCAAATATTACAATGCAATTTTGGCCAAATTCAAAGAAATCCTTGAAAGGCAAGATAATCCTCTTCAAATCTGTTAGAAAGGTAAGAATTAAATAGCAGAACTCTAACTGACTAAACTAATGGTTGCTTACTTAGAATGGGGGAGTCCAGAGTCCAGATTTAGCCATGAGAGTTCAAGTGAGATTTATTACACACCGAAGAGTGGCAAGTAAGATAAAATTAAAGGATAAGGTGAGTAGTTATAGACTTTTTACAGGAAGCACTTTGAGAAATTCCTAGAGAGAAAGACAGTAAGAAAACTTCACATAGGCTATCCAAGGTTAGGTTAAACAATAAAGTAATAATAATAATAACTTACTGCAAGAAAAATCCACTAGACACAGGATTTCTCTGTAAGCTTTCTGCACTCTGTGGATAGAAGGAACACATGGTTTATAGGAGGTGACGTGTCCCCAGGGAAGAGATCAGAGTTTTCTGGATATGATGTCAAAAGCTCAGGCAACAAAACCAGAAATAAATGAGCGGGACTGCATCAAACTAAAATTCTTCTGCACAACAAAGGAAACAGTCAACAAAATGAAATGGCAACCTACAGAACGGGAGAAAATATTGCAAAGCACATATCTAATAAGGGGATAATATCCAAAATATATAAGGAACTTATACAACTCAATAGCAAAAAACAAAACCAAATAACTCAATTTAAAAATGGGCAAAGGACCCGAATAAATATTTTTCCAAGGAAGACATAAAAAGCGGCCAACAGGTATGTAAAAAGGTGCTCAACATCACGAATCATCAGGGAAAGGCAAATCAAAACCACAATGAGATATCTCCTTAAACCCAGTAGGATGGCTGTTATCAAAAGGGGAAGAGATAAGTGTTGATGAGGGCATGGAGAAAAGGGAACCCTTGTGCACTGTTAATGGAAATGTAAATTGGAACAGTCATTTTAGAAAACAGTACAGAGTTTCCCCTAAAAAATTAAAAATAGAACATTAAAAATAGAACTACCATATGATCCAGCAATGCCACTCCTACGTATAAATTCAAAGGAAATGAAATCAGGATCTCAAAGAGATATCTGCTTCCTCAAGTTTATTACATCATTATTCACAATAGTCAAGATATGGAAATGACTCAAGTGTCCATAGACAGATGAATGGATAAAGAAAATATGGTATAAAATGCAATGGAATATTAGCCATGAGAAAGAAGGAAACCCTCCAATGCGACAACATGAGTGAAACTGGAGGACATGATGACAAGTGAAGTAAACCAGAGTGAGAAAGACAAATACTGTATGCTCTCACTTATATGTGGAACCTAAAAATAGTTGAACTCACAGAAACAGAGACTACATTGGTGGTTTCCAGGGGCTTGGAACTGGAGGAAGTGGGGAGATGGTCAAAGAATATAAACTTTCAGTTATAAGATAAATAAGCGCTGAGGATCTAATGTACAGCATGGCGATTATAGTTAACAATACCGTATTGTATACTGGAAATTCGCTGAGAGTATATCTTAAGTATTCTTACCACACACACACACACACACACACACACGCACAGTATGGTAACTATGTGAGATGACGCATGTGCTAATTTGCTTGACTGTGTTAATTATTTCACGATGCGTGAGTACCTCAAATCATTATGCTGTGCAACTTAAATATTTATAAATTTTATTTATCAGTGATACTTCAAGAAAGCTGAAAAAACATGCTATTAAGAAATTTAGCGGCCACACAATGCTTGACAAACATACATCTCCCTTTCTACACCCACAGGCCCAAGAATAGCAGCGATTCTAGTATTTGGGTATCATCAGTATGCTTCTGAGTGGGTCACGTAAGTTTTCATTACTCCTATATTTGCCTTTTAATTATAAATTACTATTAGTACATTTTATATTAATGAAATTTATGTGGGTCAGTTGTGAGACTTTTAGTTAAACCTATACAGTGTGTATTTGTATCAATTATACTTATGGGCTCATTAATTCCAAATTATTTAAACTTTGACACATAAATTCAATGAATTTCATACATGAGTAATTTATATTTCATTAAGAGATAGAGGCAACAAGTGTATCATGAGGGTTTTTTAACTGAAATATGAAAAATGGAAAAGAAGGTTAATGGTTTTATAGCTCATCTAAGAAGGCCCATTGATCAAAAGAAAAAAAATTCAGAGCCGTTTATAGACTATATAGCTTATATCCAACAAGGAACTGATGAAATTGGGATAGATTGTATAATCAATTCTTCTCCATTGGACCTTTTTTTTCGGATTTAGTTTACCATTAAAAAATACACCAACATGTTAGCGTAAAACACATGATATAAAACAGGCACCTTTTAAAGTCAAACCACAAAAAATGGCTTGAATTTACAGGCCATTTACTCACACATAAAGATTCCCTTAATGGAAACCTGCAAAACGTAGGTTGGTGGTGATTTATCCTGTATTTTATAATGGTGGTGCATGGAGTGGGCCCCTGCTGACTTCATTTTCTGTTACGCCCATCTATCGACATATTTATGCTTGTTTGCTACATATATCTTTTCTTCTGCTCTTCCCACCTCAATTTTATTTTTTCCACAACAGAATGGGCTTGAATAAAACTGCACACTTTTTCAGAGTGTAGCAAGCCACTAGAAAATACTACAAAGCAGAGTCGAGGAGGAATTTCCTATGAATTACATTATCACTGAAGCAGGGGAAAGACTTAAATGGAGCACTGCCCAGTCTCATTCGTGTTTAAAGAATAGTAACTCCTAACCCACCTGCCAATGAAGTGGAAGGCAGGGAAAATGCGTACTAAAATAATATATTTCACAAAGATTGTTATTTAGAAGTACCTGTATCTCAAGCCGATTTACCCTAATATGGAAGTAATTCCTGTTGGAGGTATAAATGTCCACGTATGTTCTGTAATGTGCAGTAGCTGAATTCAAATCAGGTGTTACCAGAACAACAGAGTGTTTTTAAACTCAGGGAGAAATGTAAGATTGTTTTCCTCCTGGTTTTTCATAGTAAAGTTGCTTGAGGTAATAGAAAGCAGCATTTTATTTTTTAATTACAGTTTTTTTTCTTGTTTAGATTTTTTAATAGGTAGAATTCACGCACAATAAAAGGCTCAAATCCCAGGTGCACAAATCGACAAGCTTTGACAAATGTCCACATGGCCATCGCCCAGTTTTGATTCCCTTTATATCACGTTCGGACATCTGGTATTTTTGGTTTGTTTCTATTGCCTACCTGTCCCCTTCCAACCCCCCACAGAATGTAAGATCTTCCAGCGCTGGTATTCAATCCCCGTCGTCCCCCAGATCCTGGGAAAGTGACAAATCCAGCGTACTACATGATGAATTAATACAGTGGGTCCTTCCACTGTAAGTTCTGGACTAGAATACATTTCACTGTGTTTCTGAAGGGGAAGGACTGATCAGGGCAGAACTAGAAACCTGAACAAGAAGAGTTCACTGAGCCCCCTGGGGGAACGTGCTGAGTCACGTTTGCCTACCCCTGTGTCCCCCCCCTTACTGGGGCCCAGTGCTTGGGTCCTTTATGAGGCAGGCTTATGGGGACAGGGGACCTTGAGGGTCAGTGGTCAGTGTAGGTGGAGAGTCTCAGAGGAAGGAGCTCCGGGGAGCCGCCCCCCGTCCCCCACGACGCCATGGCGAGCGTCGTGGTGAAGACGATCTGGCAGTCCAAAGAGATCCATGAGGTCGGGGATGAAGCCGGGGACCCGCCTCCCCCCAGCTGGTCCCCGAGGCTCCTGGGGGGGTGCCCAGCCCAGTCAAGGGGATCGCGAAGAAAAAAAGGCCGTGTCGTTCCACGGGTGAGCTTGTCGCACCCTGTCGGGGACGGTCCTAGCGCCCAGCGCTGCCTGCAGCAGAGCAAGGGTACCACGCGGGGGAAGGGGGGTAGGAGAGGAGGGGGCAGAGGAGAGGCAGGCAGGAGGGCGGTGACAAAGGGGGAATCAAGGGTGTGGGAGGTAGAAAGGAAGAAGGTAGTGAGGATGGAGGGAGGGAGAAAAGAGTCAGGAGGGGGGCTGGCTTGGATTCCTCCTCCCAGAGAGTGCGGTGTTGAAGCATTGTGTTCAGGATGGGGGAGGGGGACTGCTTTACTAAGATGTCTACCTCCTCCAACTATACATGGATCTCTAACACGCTGCTTTCTTTGAGACCTATTGCTTCCATAATGGGATCCATTGCTTTCCTAAGCAGCCTTTGTAATTTTCAGCAAGGTCTTTTAACTCACTTAACGTGAAACATTTGTTCATGCCTAAGTTGTCTGAGCAGGGCCATGTTTGTGTTTTCCTTGAGTCGCAGAATGTTGATTGTGGGGTTAAAAGTGCCTGCCTCGAGCGACTCCCTTTCTCACTGGATTGTAGTAATTACTGTGGGTTTCCTTTGGTTGGTGGTCTCGGCAGCGCCCTCCACGACAAGGTTAACCAGCAGGTAGCTGAAGGTAGCTGAACATGGGAAGATAAGTGCCTCATCACGCAAGGCAATTTTGACAGTGTGATATTTTTCCTCCTGTGATTATGATAAGGTTCCATAAAGGATACAACTGTAAAATGCCCTTGGAATTAAAATCCAGAATCCATAATTTAGGAATAATTTCAATAAAGTAGTAGTATTTTTCTGTGAGTTCTGGTATTAAGATTGTCCTCACCACATGTCCTTAAAATATTAGATAATCCCACTTTTATGGAATTCTGGTAAATCTCACATTATGGTTAGTCCAATTCAGACTCACATCTTACTCTTCCTGGTTCGGTACTTTTTATCCAAAGAGAAGGGAGAATATTCTTTGGCTACAATTCAAAATGACAGCTTAATTCTTTAAAAATTTTTTTTCTCCTAACTTGGGACATCAAAACTGATCTTGTTGCTTGTGTACCATGAAAGAGACCATTTATTTTATTTTACTTTGTATTTATATACGATTCAAATTAGTTCCTTCCTTTCTCTTTCTCTTGTATCTGTCAAGGCTAGAAGGCTATTTTTTTCAACTCTCTAGCATTATGATGACCTTAGACTCTTAGCTGTGCAATTATACTAGAAAACTAACCTTTAAATAATTTTTAGATTGGTGACAAGTGCATTATAAGCATACAGACATTTGAGTTTTAGCATAATCTTCCTTTGAAGTTTGATTTTAAAACTGGACCTGTATTTTATCATCACACATAATTTAATGAAGTATGGTGTGGAATATATAAAATAGTTTTCCAGGGGAGAAAATTAACATATTTTTAAGATGTATGCATCTGGTGCATCCATACGGAAGATATATCACACACTTTATATTACTAACTGTATACAGTCACATGGTCTGCTATTATTTTGATTTTAGAAACAAACTTTTGAGCTGGGAGGTTTGAGTAAATGCCAACAGTAAATATGTTCCATAACTAGTTTCCAAGCCCTAAAAATCAACCTATTAAATACTTTATGAAGGGACTGTGATTTTGAAATATAACTTGATTATAGGTGGTCATTCATCCCACAGAAATGACATTTCATTAAAAAGTGACTTGAGAAGTGATAGTACACAACCAAACTAAGAGGGAAATCATGTTTTACTTTCTAGGTAAGAAATCAGGGAATGCAAGTTTATTTTGCTCTTTATGAGAGAGAGAGAGAATGTGTAATATTCCTTAAGGAAGGATCATAATAAAATCCTATAAAACAGTGCACAGGTAGATATTTCATGTCTCGAACTTCAAAGGAATTTCAGATAAGACTTTATTTCAATAACATTATGATGTAAAATGACCTAGAACAGATGAAATTTCCACAAATATAATGGGTCACATGGGTCAAGAACTAATAAGGAATGAGCTAAAATAGAGCAATAAGGAGAAAGGAAGCAATACAAACGAAATTTAACCAAAGAACTGTCCAATGAGAACAAGAAATGAACAAAGAGACAGATACCTGGACAGAGTGGGAAGAGTCACTTATTTAAAACTTCCAGAAAACATTCCCTGCCTTTTTTAAAATGTCATTTTCCGGGCTTCCCTGGTGGCGCAGTGGTTGAGAGTCTGCCTGCCGGTGCAGGGGACACGGGTTCGAGCCCTGGTCTGGGAGGGTCCCACATGCCGCGGAGCGGCTGGGCCCGTGAGCCACAATTACTGAGCCTGCGCGTCTGGAGACTGTGCTCCGCAACAGGAGAGGCCGCGATGGTGAGAGGCCCGCGCAACGCGGTGAAGAGTGGCCCCCGCTCGCCGCAGCTAGAGAAAGCCCTCGCACAGAAACGAAGACCCAACACAGCAATCAATCAATCAATAAATCAATCAATAAATAAGAACGTGAATTTCTTAAAAAAAAAAAAATGTCATTTTCCTTTAGTCAGTGACAAGCTCCTTTTGATAAGGACAGATAACTAGGTGTTTGTTCTTGATTTTTGCAGTCTACGTTTAAGACTTTTCGCTCTGAACTACTATGGAGTCATAAATAACATTGGCTGAGCCTTGGCCATGTTCATATTCAAATATCAGCTCTCCAGTATATAAAAATAAAACTTTATTGTCTTTCATGTCTCAATCAAGCCTACAAACTAAAATTTTTAAATTTTGGTAAAAGCAGTTTAACTGTGTGTGTAATTTTGAATAACATTCTCCACATAAGGCAGAAACAACTTTGTGACCTAACATGGCTTTGCTTTTGTTGAAATTTCTGTCCTTAGAAGTACACTGCTTTCCGTGGAAGAATTTCATCATTGTTAACATAAAAATCTTGTAAAATGGATCAGAATGAAAAAAAATATTACAATTCAGGCAAAATGGGCTGCAACCCAAACATGGAGGTGATGTGACTTTTTTAAGGGTAATTTCCATTAATCTATCCTTTTACTGAAATTTATGATGTAAAAGTGTTAGAATACTTTCATAGATATGGAATCAACATTTAAAAATTTATATAAGCAAAATGAGTGATATTTATTGTTTACTTACCTACATGGCAATACATATTGACAGAAATATTTCTGAGTGATTATCATTTAAATCATTGAATTGTGAAGAGAATGCAACAGTTTTATCTCTGCTACAGCCAAATGGAATAAACCTCATGTGAGGGCGTATTATGTTCTAGGACTTCTCAAACATTGTCATTTATTTCCTAAAATTATCCTAAAAGACAGATATTCCTTTCTTAGTTATACACAAGAATACATAGTCCAGAAAGGTTAAATAACATGCACTATATCCCAACTACTGAGAATGGAAACTCCAGGATTTGGACCAGGTCTATCTGAACAAATAGCTTGTGTTATGTCCACCCTAAAACATTTTGAGGATGAGTATAATTTAGCAATGCATAGAAAATATAAGCCTCTGAAACATACTGAATGAAAGAAGCCAGACACAAAATGGTCACATATTGTATGACTGCATTTACATGAAATATCCAGAATAGATAAATCCATAGGGACAGAACTTAGATTGGTGGCTGCTAGGGTTTTTGGGGGGGAATAGGGCAATGAGGATAAACTTCTTAATGGGTTTAGAAATGTTTTGGAACTAGATAGAGATAGTGGTTGCACAACATTGTGGATGCAATAAATGCTCCTTAACATCATATTAAAAGGGTTAATTTTGTGTTATGTGAATTTCACCTCAATAAATTATTTTTAAAAAGAAAATATAACTGTGATGACAAAGGACATTAGATGTCTTTTCTGCCATTAAGACAGTCAGTTCAGTCAAACAGAGATGACATTCACCTCCCTTCATAAATCCATATTCCCAAAGTTAATACCCAACATTAACTCTTCATAAAAGAGCAAATATTAATGGAGGATAAACACAGCCCCTAGGCTATGTTCCTGAAGACAGAAGCTCCATATGTGAGCCATTGTGATTTATATCTGTGTCTTCCTAAGTACCTAGCACAATACCTGGCAGAATACACTAGCAAAGTTTGGAGAATTCACTTTTGAAACCCAGAATCAGTATAAATAACTAGTTATGAATTTTTTGCAAAGACACCACATACATATTTCAGTTTTGTCAAATATTTTAGCAATCATGGTTCAACAGCACATTTCCAAGCTTAACTAAATATATGTTCTCCATTCTTCAAAGATAGAAGAAGAAAGAGGGCCAATTGGATTAAAATTTTTAAAAAATATAGCTCTTTGATGAAAGTTGAATACTTTGGCACCATGCATCATGTAATTGGCCACTTTATGGCTACGCATGGGTTACTTACACTATAGTTCATCTCAGTCAATGATGCCTTTTTATTTTAAATAGCTCAATAAACAAAATCAAACTCTTTTGTTACATATAATCAGCTACACTTTGCTGCTTGATTAAAAATGAGATTTCGTCTTTCACTGGATGACACTTTAATGAAGGAAAAGAGAATGTTGTTGCCCGTTAGAAAATGCAGGTAACAAATAGTTTCTTGCAGATGCCAAGGCCTTGGTGAAATATGAGCAGTCAGGAAAAATTCCAAATGGAGAAGAGCATTCCTCTGCTATCTTATGGGATTCAGCAGAACACAATTAGGCATGGCTATGCTTTTACTGGCCGCAAGCAATTAAAGAATTATAACCCTTCTGACCTCATGTCAGACAGCTTCTATTGTTAAAGCCATTTTGTAACTACTGACAAAAGAACTCTAAGTATAAACCAAGCATAAGACATAAACCAATCAGTGACTGCATCCCTAAAACCTGAAGATCCCTCAGATTTTAACCTGGATCAAAGATGTCCTATTTTATGAAATTAACTAAATGAAAACAGGGTGATCCATTCAAGGTAGCATAAACAAATGGAAAAATAAAATGCCCACTCTCCATATATACCCAGATGTGTTCAGAAGTCACTTTCCATCAAATACAATTTATTTACACATGGTGTGCTTCCTGCTTTCCGAAGTCAGTAAGGAATTATAAAAGAAATAGTCATAGGGAATATATGTATACGTATAGCTGATTCACTTTGTTATACAGCAGAAACTAAGACAACATTGTAAAGCAATTATACTCCAATAAAGATGTTAAAAAAAAAATAGTCATGACAAATATGCTGAAGATCTCTCTGTGCCCTGACATGTCTTGGCTCCTTTCTCTGTTCTCAGGTCTCTCTTCTGCCTGGTTTCCTTTGCTTTCAGCCATCAGCTGGCCAATCTGTTTTGAACTTTTGGGATTGTCTGATGTTTCAGCAGGGTGGTTTTTAAACAGAACTTTCAAATCATAGCTACATACCAACTTTAAAGGTCAATGTAAAAATAATTTAAAGTATGAAGTTTTAAAAAAGGGCAAAAAATATTCCCCAATTCTGTTCAGTCATCTCTGCAATAGTGCAAAAACACCTAATAAATAGCAAAACCTGGGAAAGGTCAAAATGGAAATTATTAATAAATACTAAATAACCCAGAGCCAGTGCCATATTTCAAATGATGAAATACAAGTTTAAAACCACCATGTGAAGCAAAAAAATTCTTTATATTTAATTGAAAATGTTCATAAGAGGGAAAAGTAAAACAAATTTTCCAAGTCACAGCTTTGCAAAGCTTGATTACTAGATAGCTGTCAGAAATACCATTTCTACTTAGGATCCCACAGTGCTTACAGGATTTTTATCTTTCATAGATTGCTGTATATATATCATTAAAATAAATGAACTAATTCATCAGGTGACCTAGAATTTTTACAAAATTCCACTAATAAATGAGAAATGGAAGAGTAATTTATTTTTTAAAAATGCCTGGGAATTCTTGCCTTTAACTGACAAACTGGTGGACATTGGTTGCTCTCCTACCCAAGGTTATTAACATCATAACACCACATATTCCAGCTGTAGTTTATATGTTTCTTCAAAGTCAAGCAAAAATTTAACATTTTACATTTTATGCAATTCTAAACTTTCAGGTGGTTTTGTGGAGCTTAAACATAGTGTCTTTAAATCTAATAACATTAGAAAGTGCTTACTTTGCAACTAAAAGTATCTGCTTTTTGTGTGCTTATTTATCATTAGTATCTAGTAAACTGGATACACTAAATTACTGTTTATCATTTCTGTTTGTGTTTGAAAGTAGCTTGATAAGAGAAACTAGAACTTTACTGCGGATTATTGTTGTTACTTAAAAAGATAAATAAAAGATGGATGGTTCATGATTTTATATATATAATCTTAAAGTTGCTCTACCGGAACTATATTCCTATTTTCTGATTTTTCGGACTCCCTTTATTTCTCTATTTCATTCTCCATTCTTCCTAAAATGTTTTTAATTTGTTGGGTGACTCATAAAAATCTCACCAAGATAGCTAAAGCTCAGATACCTAGAGAATAAATGAACTTCCCTATATTATAAACACGAAATTAGATAACTGTAAAATCATAAAAAATGTCCTTGGCTTGCAGAGACAATGGTAAGTGGCAGACTATGAAAATGTCTTCATCACTTTTAACTAAAATTTTTTTGGACCCGTTTTATTATTGTTCTCTTCATGCATGACTTTTCTGAATGAGATCTGGAAGGAATAGTACTTCAGGAAAACCCAAAGTTTTAATGATGAATGTTTTAAATAATAAGGATAAGAAGATTTATTACGATTACATTTAAACATTTTCCACAGTGGGTGCCCTTGGGGGGAAATCTGCATTCTGTGTGGTAATTAAAATTCTGCACATGCTATAATGAATAGAACAATGTAGAAATAACTCTTGGCTCTAGAGTTGTATTTAGTGGTACAAAAAAATCTCCTGTGAAAAAATAGAGCGACATCACTTAACTGCTGATTCACAATTTAGGAAAGTGGTATATAGGGTGATGAATAAATAAAAAATAAAATCAATTGATGTAACAATAAAATATGACATCCTACTTTCCCCATCCCTAAGAACTATGAGACTACTATAAGCATTTTTACATTATAAAAGTAAAATAGCAACATTACTACAAGTTTGGAAAATAGTTGTAAAGAAAAAAATCAGAACCTAGAACAGCACCTAGTAGGCATTCAATACCAATTTTTGTTGTTGTTGACCCATGTGAATAATTTGAACAAAACTATATTTCAGATAAAAATTTTTCAGTATTGAAATCAGGCCATAGAAAAGTTATAACATATTACAACTATTTATGGAATGAAAAAGGAAATGTAGTTGAGATAAAAGCAATTCTTAGAGACCAAATGCAATTTTGGTACACATAAGTAGAATTTTTAGAACTACTAGTAGATTGTAATACCTTTATGGAAAAAAATATAAAGAATGACTGAAAGCTCATTTATGTTGAGAATCATTTAAGCATGTATAAATATCCATTAATTTTTGTGGCTGTCTTAAGTAAAATTTTAATAAACCAATTATGAATGTGACAGTGCTTAGAAAATATGTTAGAAAAGATATCAGAAATTTACCCATCATGTTTTATAGCATAATTCTTAAACATGCTTGCTTATAACAAGCCAGTGAATATAAAGTTATATAAGTGATTTGAAATATCTTTAAAATTATATATAATTTTAAAGTAAGTAAAAACTAATGAAACAATGAATGTATTTATGCCAATTCATGGTTGATGAGAATATATTAGGTGGCTCTAGCAGGAGATGGCTGTTGTCAGGTCCAATGACTGAAGAATAGAGCTTGTTTATTGAGAAAACTTTCCTTTCTCTTGACTTCATGTGTACACATGAAGCAATGAAGGGAGAAGGAGACAGCCACCTTTATACTTGATCAGCCAGCCAAATCAATCTTGGAAATCAGTGGAGTGTTAGCCATATTGCCTTTAATCCAAAGTTAAGAAGATGTTGAAAAAATGCTGTGTTTTTTATGGAGGTCAAGTAGTATTTTATTTAGGATGTGAGATCACACAAGTTTAGTGTGGAAGGTGAGAATTTAGCTACCCTCAGGTCAAGTTTACTTGTTGGGAAGGGCATTATATATAGAAGGGCCCTATACACACGGGAAAACTCAGAATACAGTAAATTTGATAAAGCTGCCTGGAATAGAAGGGGATAATTGTGAAGTGTCTAATGGTGGTATTCATGATGAAGTATAAGAAATTCATCCTGAGATTCTGGGAAATTTAGAAGCTTCCTAGGCTTTTCTTGGCAGTATTCCATGGAGAGAATTAAAGAGACAATATAGAGGGAACTGTAGAAGAGAGAGGCAGAATAAGACAAAGAGGTATATGAGGGAAAATAAAAGCATAGTTGAGAAAAAATTGTTAATATATTGTATTTCAAAGAAGGGTTATTTATTAATTTTTGACCGAATCAGTGATATAACTACATAATGCAATTTTTGCTGCAACTGCTATAATTTAGACAAAATTACTTAATGGAATCTTCATACTGATCGATATATTTTGCATTCAATATCTGATATCCACTAGGATGTAATGTGATTGTGTGTGTACACAGCTCTATCAAAATAACACTTTTGAGAGTTATTATAAAGACTATTATTAAAAATTATAATATAAAATCGACTTACATATGGAAAACATTTGAGAAGAAAAATGAAAACTTTCTCGCAATGGCCAAGAAAACCATGCCACAACCCTCTCTACCTCCCTATGGGTGGTGAGTAGCACTGCAGGTGGCGGTGGTTCTTTGATCTCAAAATTGAAACTGCAGACACCCATTCTCCATCCTCTGCATATAAGAGGCAGTTGTTCTCTGGAACAGTTCTGCTGGAATTGCACTGGTAATATCACTGACTAAAGGAATTGGTCTAGAAACCATCTGTCACTTTGATGAAAGTGGGTTAATATTCAAGCTTATATATTTTGATATATTGGCTCTTCAATCCACAGGCTTCATTTCTAGCCCTGTCACTTTAAAAACATATACGATATACATAATCCATTGAGATAATTACACAGAAATATAAAGCTGGCTTCTCACCACGTCCATAGTATGTTTGTATTGAAAACCCTAACCACTATCTGTCCTATCAACATCTGTGAACTATATTTAAATAAAATTAAATTGAATTCAAAATTTCACCCTTTTATTTAGTAACACACTCTGATATAATGGTGTTTTAAATATTTAATATATGGTACCGTGCAGGGAAAAAGTGACTATCCTATTTGCCAACTGAAACAACATCAACCTTGCCTTTTTTCTCTTAAATGCTATATCTTTTTGCTCCAGAACAAAACGATTTACAATTACACAGAAATGAAAATTCTGTGTAAATGAAAATTCATTTTGCACTTTTGTCTTATCTACGATAATTCCTTCAGTGCTGTAGTGCCTCATGTGAGTTATCTGATTTAGTGTTTGTCTCAAACGCCACTCTCCAGAACCTCACATGCAAAAATAAATAAATAAATTTATTTATTATATATTAAAATAAATATATATTTACTGGTATGTATTAATACAAAAGGTGTGTATCTGTGTTGGCTTCTATCTTTCTTTCTCTTTTGTCACTGGATTCTGATCAAGCATACAATTACACTTAAGGTCAAATTTAATTTTTTCTCTATGTTAAATTTCAATAGATTTTCCCATGAATATTTGTTGGATTTACAAAGCAGAGTCTGTTGTTTGTAGATTGAAAACGTTGATATGGTAAGTATCACTTCATTGGTCCTCAAATTTCGAAGTGATACGGCAGTGTGTTTGGGAATATCCTGCCAGAAAAATGAGATATGCAATGTTTTATATTCTTTGGAATTACCCAAATCTGATAATATAGACATATTTTAATAAAGAGTCTTGTATTCATCCAAGATTTTGTCTACTCTTTAAATGTTTTTGTATATTAAGGAAAGATATTTGATTTACAGTTGTGTGTTTCTTGAAATAGATGACTGGATAAATGTGAATTAAATAACTTTTCAAGATGTCTTAAAAATATTAGTGTATTACTCTTGCTATGATTTATTTCAACCAAAATTTCCCTACTAACCACGATGTATGAAGCATTGGATGAGGGCATCTAGGAGATACACGTTAAATAAGAAATGGCGCCTTAATGGCTTACACACTAAAAGAGAGTTTGATAATGTTTCCAACATGAAAATCACCCTTAAGGGAAACACCAAATGCACTGTCATGAGAATTCAAAAGAAGGAGAAATCATTTCTGGATGTGGCTGCATTTTCAATGAATCAAGGAAGAAAACCCAGTAGAGGTGGATTTTGATCTGCTCGTTACACATTGGTAAAGTAGGAGGAGTCCAGGGGACTGTCTCCTGAAGGGAATAGCAGAGAAGGGGTGCATGATTTGGAAACACTGAGAAGAGCAAATGCCTTAAAAGTAATTAATCCATGAATGGTAAATTTAAAGCACCTCTATGAATGCATAGTAAAGAATACACTCACATTTGATCACAAAATATTAATATCTAGGGGAAGAGTCAAAACTTACTGTGGATTATCAAAATTTCCCACATTAAATTAAATATATTTTTAATCATTGCCTGAAAAGTTGTTTGACGTGAAAAGTAAACCTGTACCAATCATGGATTTTAAATAATAGTTTCAAATAAATGATAGGGAATATATAGAAAAGCCTGAGATAAAGAACTGACCCCAGTTTCATACCAAGAAAGTGTTTGATATCACTTCAGAAAATTCTGTTTATTTTTCTTCATATTCTTTCACTAAAAATTGGAATATTTTCCAATAATTTTTATCTCTTTTCTTGAAAATTAGGCCTGTTTATTTGGAACTTATAGCTCTTGAGAAATTAAATGTACAATTTAAATTATATGACACAGCTAAAGATATTGTTAAAGATAAATCAAAAGTTTTGTAGGTAGAGCTATGGTCTTTTTGTTGTTAGCAGAATTGAAATAGTGGGATCTATACAGACATGCAATATGGAGGTTAAATTTGGATGAGAAAAAGATAATATATTGTCTTCTAGAACACAAAAATGTTAAGTACCCAATATATTATTTTAAATTGTATGGAAAAGTTTAAGAGAAATTATTTTAAAATAAGACAAAACTAAGTTGTCTGTCAAACTTATCAAAGATACCAACACCTAAATCAACATATATTTCAACAAAAAAATAAGCAAACAGGCACACACCTAGAATAAATACCTAGAATAAACTATTAAATATAACAGGTATAGTGATTTAGACATAATAATACCAGAGTCTTAGAAGTCAGAAGGACGGAAAAGAAGGGAAATATTGCGCTATTTTGTAGGCCTTTAGTCCTTACAGAAATTAATAACCAATGAGAGCAGTGAGATTTCCTATCCAATGGCTCCTTGCTACCATAACTCTCAAACAGGAAGCATCTGCTCTGTCTTGCCTACAAGCCACTTCAAATGGGGGAAGAAAAAGGAGAGAGAGATCTATTACATCAGATGATGATGAATTAAAAAGTAAAGCAAACAAAAAAGAGACCATAAAAATCTAGAGACTAGTGATCTGAAGCATAGAATCTAGAGGGGCATTTTGTATCAGCTCTGTGTCTATCTAGATCTCAGTTGTCATACTTAACATAATTCTTAGAATGATACTTAATTCTTAATTCTTAGAATAATACAAGTAGACAATATTAAACAAATTCTAAATATGAAAAAAATAGGAGCCAAGAATCAAACCCAGATCTGTTTATATCAAAACCTGATATATCCATCCCATTACACTACATTTCTATTAGACAAAACCCCCAAATATCCAAAACGTCAAAGTGATTTTTTTTACTTTTCATCTAGTTATATTGGCATGGGGAGCCATGACCACAGATAACTTTTAAAAATACATTTACCTATTTTCCTTCTCTAAGTTGGGGCTCTGGTATTTTAGTCTCTGAAATCAGGAAGGATGTCAGTTTTGTTTAGTTTTGTTTGTTGTTTTGACTTTTTCATGAAGCTGTTATTCTCTGATTTTATAAAAAGTATTTTTGAGCCAGAATTGTAGATAGCTTAGAAGTGTCCAAATAATATTCTCTGAGTGTGCAAAGGGCTTTTGAACAGAAAATGATGATACGTTTTCTCCAGATCAATTGTAGAGAGACTAGAGAAATTCAGCCTGAGATAATTCGGTTAATTACAAGGAGCCTCATGAAGGCTGCTCACCACCGAAGTGGGAGAAATCCTTGACTGGAGAATTTTAAAAGTAAAAGATATTTTTCAGCCTTTTACAAACAATATTTTAGGTATGGTCTTTTTGAAAAATGGCTTATGAAAATAAATCTCTTAAATGTCCTCTAATTTCTGAAGTTCTTATTTTTATATATAGAATATTTCTTATCTAGAAGAGAAGAAGGGACCAACGTATTATCCAGGAGTCTTGCATTAGCACCTCATTAGAGCTTCAACAATTTCCTGCACTGAGTATTTTTACCCATATTTTTCCAGATGAGAAAATCGAACTAAGGACTAAGTAATTTTCCAAACTCACACTGAGGTGGCATTTGAACTCAGGTATATATTTTTCCTGAAGTCCATTTTTCTTGCAATTTTTGCCATGTTCTTTGTGGTTATTTTCCTTTCCCACAAATACTTCTTTGTGGAAGTATTTTATTGGGTGTGTGGATTAGAAAAGGAAGACAGGATTATTTGTTTGTGCCCACAAGTGAGTGCACTGAACAGGATTATTTAGATTAAATCCATAATGGAATTTTCAGTTGTGTGTGTGTGTGTTTTACTTTAGCCCTTTGTCTCACTCAATAACCTATTCTGCTTATACCTAATTGCCTTATGACCAAGAGTTCCCTCTGGTATATAAAAACACTACTAAAATATGATATTTCACATGCTTAAGGACAGAACAAAATAATAGCATCATAAGGTAAGAATTGATGCATTTATAGGCTTTAATTTCATACATTATTCCTTTCTTGTTACTTTTTGGAAGTGAAGGAAGGAAATCAGGGGCTCAGAGGAAGTGATGGCTATGATTCCTGGGTCTCATGATATATAAGACTTCCAATGAAACATCACAATTCTGTACTAACAAACTATATAAACAATGATAAGAGTATTCAGTTGAACTGTCTTAATCTAGTTTTAAGCCAAAACATTTTATTTTTGCAATGGAGGCAAAGTATTTTAAGTTAAAAAAAGAAGAATTATTTAAAATGATAAAAATTTAACACAAAAAAGTTTTAAAAACATTCTTCAAAGTTAAAATACAAATTAATCTTATAATCAAAATTTGCACTCCAGGAAATCTGCTGTTTTTATTTCAAATGTATTAGCTCATGAGGTTTTGTGACCTGCTTTGCAAAGTAGTTTAGAAAATATCTTAGGAATTTCAAGTGTAGTTAGCGAAATTTACACAATTTCCTGACTAAAACTCTGCTTGAAAGAAGAGTATACAATGCTCCTCAGGGTTAAATTAATTTATTTTTAGCTTTCTCTATTATTTAAAAATCTGGTGCATTCTATCTGAGCATGTGTTTATAAGCTGGATTTAGCACATCATGGCTTAGAATCAATTGAATATTGAAACCATGAAAATATGTAAATCTAATCTTTGAAGTAACACTTGAGTTGTCATTTTTACTTTTTAAAATTGTCTCAATATTCAATAAATATAAATTTCTACCAATTGCACACTTGAATGGTATTTCAATGATTTCAAAATATTTCAATTTATCTGTAAATTGACAATTATTTTTTAATGTTGGGTGAGAGTCTGAGCTCATAAAATTGAAAACAAATGCCAACAATGTTTGCCTGGTTATAATCATAGAACATGTCTCAAAAGTAAATCTATATTAGCACAACTCAATGTGGTAATTAAGATAGAAAAAAGCAGTACTAAGCTGCATGTCCTATCAGGTTCCTTGGGGAGCAAAATTAACTGACGTGACTTGAAATATGTCCAAGGAGTTTAGTTAGCCTCCAATTAGCTGCAAACTTCTGCTATTAAAATGTATAACAAATACCAGCCTCCGTGTCCCTGAACCCTTCATTATTTAAGTCCTAATTTCAGATGGCTCCTTCATCAGAGTATATATCCCCAAAGCTACCTTTGACTTTTTTTTTTTTTTTTTAGAAATTCACGTTCTTATTTATTGATTGATTTATTGATTGATTGATTGCTGTGTTGGGTCTTCGTTTCTGTGCGAGGGCTTTTCTCTAGTTGTGGCAAGCGGGGACCACTCTTCATCGCGTTGCGCGGGCCTCTCACTATCGCGGCCTCTCTTGTTGCGGAGCACAGGCTCCAGACGCGCAGGCTCAGTAATTGTGGCTCACGGGCCCAGCTGCTCCGTGGCATGTGGGATCTTCCCAGACCAGGGCTCGAACCCGTGTCCCCTGCATTGGCAGGCAGATTCTCAACCACTGCGCCACCAGGGAAGCCCAGCTTTGACTTTTAATTACACTGTACAATCAGTGCTGTCAGGTGATAAGTTGGAAGGACAGCAGACTCTAGGGCATATCTTCGTGAACCTCAAGGGCCCAGCTCTTAACCAAAAGCAAACAACAGAACAAAGGCAAACATTTTAGGAACAATCTACCATGAAATTCTGGCTGAACTGTCGCCCCTGTTTAACCTTGCCGTTTACGCCTGTCATGAAATCCATACAGTAAATTCAACAGGCCAGGCAGAGATATGAACACATGGTATGATTTAAGAATGGGAAATTGGCATCTGTCTTTTCTCGAGTTCAGAAAGCACATGCCCTGTTCTTATATCCCTGTTTATTTTCTATATCAATATTTCCCTTCATGAACATAAATGACACCTTGATAACATTCCAAGTTGAATGACAAAAAAGTAGGCTTGCTAAATGTTTAATGAATACTTTTGAGATCATAATTAGTTTATTTTTTGGACACATTTATTTCTATATTAAAAAGTCTACTTGTAAATCAGTTCTCTGGAAATCATGACATATTTTCCTTTATAGGAGATGTTTTAAAATGTCCAATTCTCAGGACAGGTCAGTAGTCTACTTCACCCATGGTATAACTTGAACTGCCTTTGCAATTCAATTTTACTCATTTGTAACAAATTTAATACATGAACATTTTCTTTTGATTTCTACTTCATGTCCTAATAATACTCTTTGCCTCAGAATAAGTCTATTTTAGAAAATAGCTGATGCTTTGGCCATAATGGCTTCTCTGACAATGTCAGCAGAGGCACTAGAGTGGGTGATGGGATAGATTTCCTATATAGAAGCAACTTTCAAAATCAATATGATTTCATAGGTAAAGGAATCTTTAAAAATTTTAAGAGAAAAACTACTAAGAGTAATAAACTCTCACTTGCTCTAAACTAGAGAAACTGTGTGTGTGTGTTTATCAGAGTGGGAGTGTGTGTTTGTGTATGAGAGTATTGGAGTGTGTAAGCACCTGAGTTCGTGCTTGAGTGTGTGCATATGGGACCATATGTGTGTGAGTTCATTAGCAGGTGTGAATGAATGTATGTGTGTCACATGTGGAAGAAGAATGCAGTGTTTGTAGGCTGAGGTTAGCGAGTGAATCACATGGATGCAAGTGGAATAGTTATAACCTAAGAGCAATTCACAGCAATTCAACAACATATGAAGGAATTGCTAGCAAAAGCTGGTGAAGGAATATGTTGAACTTGATTGTTCAGATAGTATTTATTCAAGTTGTATAATTTCCATATGATCTCTGTATTAAAGGTAAATCAAAAGTTTCTAAATAACCATATGGAAAGAAAGTGATGAATCAGACTGCATTAAAAAGACACACCATTACGAGAGTAAAAAGGAAAGCCACAAGTGGGAGAAGGTATTTGTAATAACAGGATTATAGCAAGAATATACACACACACACATATATATACACATATACATATTCTCATATAATTAAATTTCTTAAAAACCAGGCATTCTCTTAGGAAGAAAAACACAAAAATTGAATAGCTACATCTCAAAAGAGAATATCCAAAAGACCAATAAACCTGAAAAATTTCTCAATCTCATCAGGGGAATGCCATACAAAACCATGGTGTATCACTACACACTGGAAGAATGGCTAAAATAACCCCGATGGCAGTAGCACTTGCTCTGGGCACCTCGCTTTACAGCACCCCACTCTAGCCCTTGTCTGGGCCTGCATACTTCACAGGGAAAGGAGTCTGTAGGCCAAAGGTGTGTACCCATCCAGAGTCTGCCACCCAAGCCCTTTTAGACCATGTGTTAGCTACCTGAGCCCCAGATTCCCTGTCCAAATAGCCTGGAGCCTGCTTCGAGAATATGCTTGGGGCTTCTCCGTGGGGTTTTCATCCAAAGGAGAGATGATACTACCTATGTGTGTAGCACTAGTCCCAAGGGAGGGTCAGTGCTCCAGAAGTGTGAATAGAACTTCAGTGTGTAGACTGGGTTTCCACGAGCTTAGTTCCCCCTTTGCATGTACACCACTTTTTCTCACTCATTAATTCCTATCAATTTTATAGTTCCATATTTCTGGTATGTTTCTACTCCTGTCTAGCTACACCTAAAATATCCTTTCTGTTTTCATTCTTAAGATTCCTCTTTTTTTCCTGCCTAAAACAATCCAGTGGCTCAGTATTGCTCATGAGATAAAGAAAAAAGAAATCCTTAACATTACAGGAGCCTACATTTCCTCTGCCTTGAAAAACCACCAGCCTCTTATACAACTCTAATCTTCACTCTGCTTCCCAGTTCCATTAGCCTTCGTGAAATTCCTCAGTCTTGCTCTTCTCTTTCCTACCTCAAGATATTGGTTCATTTTGTACCTCTGCCTAGAAAGTCTCCCTCCAACACACTTACATTTTCACCTGATTAATGTCTACAAATTATTCTTAGCTCAATTCAGATATATTTTCTTCAAAGAAGCCTTATCTACCCCCCCAGAATTATGTCAGATCCTTCATTATAAACTTCTCATAACATCCTGCATTACTTTCTTAACATTTACTACAATTTTAATAAAATATTTCATGCTTTGTTGTTCAATATCTGCTTCCCAAGCAAAAATGGAAGTCACTTAGGAATTTCACGCACAAAACTTTTCATAGATAAGTGCTTAATAAATAATTGTTAAATGAATGAATACAAACATTTACCTATGTAGCTTAGTAAAACCTGCCATATTTGGACTTTATGTAGGAGGGTTAAATAATGAATGTCTTAAATAATACCCTAAAATCTTCAATCATCTGTTCATGAGTTATTTAAAGATAGTGCTGTTATAAATATTAATTTAAAAATCTCTAAGATTCTAATTTTAGGAAGGGTTAGGGTATAAACAAAATAAATGAGGATATATTTTCATACACCGAAGTAAGGATTATATTTAAACCAAATATACACAGGCATACATTCAGAATTATCATTTAAAAAATATACATAGGCATAAATTCACAAGTCATAACTTTTCATATTTGGGTAGCAATTGTAATGTTTAAATACACATGGTAGCAATTTAATATGTGTTATTTATTATCCTTTATTGAGAATCTACCAAGTATCAGGCACTTTATATTATCTCTAATTCTCACAAAAACTCCATAAAGCTGATATTATTATCCTTACTTCACTTTTGAGGAAATTAAGATTAGAGTTGTACAAAACTTGCCAAGGTTATGTTTACCCTTAGGCTCTAGAGAGCTGGGGTTTGTAACATTGTCTGACTGATTCAAAAGCCTGCATTCTTCCCATTTAGTAAAAATAATCACTTTCATTTTTGCCAGAATTATATTTTTCAATCTCCAGGTGAGTATTTTAATCAGACCTTAATGTTTCCAAGGAAAACTCACTTCATCAAATCTATTAAATAGGCTAGCATTTAACATACATTGTGACTACTTCACAAAATAGAAGAAAAAAAGGCAACAGAAAAACAACAAACCAGTGAACCAACTAGCAAACAATAAATTAACTTGTTAAACAACCATTTGAGAGGAATTTCAAATAAATCCTTTCCTTCTAAAGTGGGAACCTCTAGTAGATGATTCTGCATTTGTTGCATTCTGCATTGGAGAATAGATACAAAATCAGTTATAAACCAGGAAGATATTAACAATGCAATACTAATGTACAAGAGAATAACCAATAACACTAAAAATGACTACAATCTCTTAATTATTGAGGCTTCTTACGTTAATTTACATATTTATTTTTTTTCCATGACAAGTGAACCAGAAACTACTGAGGATCTAGTCCAAGATAAAAATCAGCCTTGAATACTGCAGTTCATTTTATGCTAGAATCTCAGTGTGAAATCTATTTCAGTTCTGGTCCTTCATCTATGGAAGAAGGATACACACGTGCATGATAATTTGCCAGACTGTTTCTTACATTTTCTTAGGAACATAGCCATATTGAAGAGATAATTAACCACATGATGTTAATTACTGAAGAAATTAACATTACTAAAATGAGAACTATCATATATAGGTATATAGAATTTTGAAATTGCAGGTAATGTGCCGCGTGCTATATATATATATATATATATATATATATATATATATATATATATATATATATATATATATATATATATTCCAAACAAATTAATTCAAACTAATGAGCTATATCTCATTAGAGTTAATGTAAGATGTCAAATATGTCAATGATTTGGCATGGGTTAATATCCAAACTGTAAAATCAAAGAAGCTTCCACATTGAAGTCAATAAGACTTCCATATAATCCTACTTTTTTTAAACATAAATTTGTGCTAATATATAGCTGAAATTGGAAAGTGAGCCCTTAAAACATGCCATTAGTTCAGACAAAGCAAATATAAGAAAATAGGTGTGCATAAAATGAGGAACTGAAAATACAATGAATACTTTTATATAAGTGGAAGCAAGAAGAAAAAAATGTAACTCAAGTAATGTTTGTTATAGATGACTTACTTCTAGAAAGGAATATATTTTTCAGTTCATGCAATAGATTTTCCCTATGATTCTCAACAACAATACCACCTGAGGAGCTATTTGCAGAACTATGGGGGTATTTCTGCTTTTCTCCATGATTGAGGATATAATCGTGGCAACTAGGTTAAGGAACATCTTAGTATGTTCCTCTTTGATTTTCTGATATCCTTTTCAGCATTATGGTGACATATGTATAATCATGTGATAATAGAACAGAAATTAATTTTACATATAAATATCCAGACTTCATTATAGAGTTTAATATGAATATTTTTTAAAAAATCAAAGGAAGATTATGCATTGTTTTATTAGAAATACCTTCAAGAGATGTTCATAATTTCAGATAATCACATCAGTGATGCAACATAGCTTGTCCCATTGGAGTCATCAATATATACCAGCAGATTCATGGTTGTCACCATCAAAGGAATTCTACATGTATTTTATACCAATCAGCTCAACACTGGCTATATATCAGAATCTTCTGGAAAGTCCTTAACAAATTCTAACTCCCAGGCTGCACCACAGATTATTTAAAGCAGACTGTCTGGACATGTGGAGCCAAGGTCCTATACCATTTTCATCCACATTTGCTCTGGTCACAATTATTTACATATTAAGGCATATTATTTTATTAGATATTGCATTCCTTTCTTCATCATGACATGAAAATGAAGACATCATATGTTGTTTTGAAGTTATGGGTAAAGGTACATCACAGAATGTTTGTTATAAAATGGTAGCACAGCCTCTGATAGTGCTGGAAACCTTTGACCTGTGGGTCCTCCCCACTCCAGCATGTAAACAATCAAATGCAGCTGAATATCCAAGGTGACCTTTAGCATCTGTGGCAAAGACTTTTCAGCACAACAGTGCGTTCATCGGCATGTTTCATTTATTTCCCTCCCACACTTTCAGAGTATGAGAAGCTATTCTCAATCTCCGTCTGAAGGAAGGTATCTATCAAGAACTCTCGTTCTCCTTTGTAAATGCCTCAGTCTCCCACTTTGAAGCTAATAAGGTATTGTTGTTTTAGAATTGTAAAATGTCATTAAAATTACATAATAGAGTAAGCAATAATTTTCTAGAATATCCTGGAGGCTAATTTACATATAAATTAGCATTACATAAAAACATTATGTTTTTCATAAGACATAATGAAGAATATGATTAAAAATAAATGTGGAAAATTAAATTTAGGAAACCTGGTCTTAGCAAAAGTCATTTCCCTTCATTAAATTTCTTTTAGCCAATTCTACACAGTGTCTCAACTCAAACATTCAGAAAACCCTACTTTGGGAACGACTAGAGTAGGGATAGTTGCTTTTTTTTTAGTTAACGTGAAAAAAATGAGAGAAGATAGAGATGGCGGGGGGCGAAGAGGGAGAGGGAGGAAGACAAGACAATTTTAAATGTTATATAATGTAACGTTTTATACCAACTGAACGGAGAGGACTCTGGGTAAATCTCTGACACTGAAATTCTTTCTAAGTCAGAGTTTAACCATTATACCCATCCTGTGAGCCGGAGGACTATTTACCTTTGCTGTGTGATGACAATTCAAGAGAAGAACATGTATTTACCTCTTTGGAGGAGAATTAAACAACATCTAGAACTATACAAACTATGATACTAAATTTGGAATAAGTGCACAAAATATCCATTTTACTTACACTATAAATGCACCTCTTTCATAGATAAATGATTTGCACCGATTACAGTATTTCTCCATGACTTAAAGTTATTATTTTGATACCAGTTGCCTGGAAACATCAATAGGCCTAAAAATCTCCTGCTGAATATGGACACATGTTTCAGTGCTGCTAGCCATCTGGGAATGTGGAGTTCTTCATGGGAATTTTATTTCCCAAACTCTGCCAGTGTCTTACTGCTTTTTCACCTAGCATAAGTACACCAAGCTCCAAGAAATTATTAACTATTTCATGTCCTGCAGGGAACAATTGACCTCAATCATTTTAAACTGACAAATGACCTCCAATCATTTTAAACTTTAGTAGATTAAAGGAGGACAGAAGAAAATGGATAGCATAAGACAAAAAGTATGCATTCATGAAGACTGGTGGAAAGAACAGATATTTTAATAGAACGTTCTACATATTTTTCTCAGCTTTCTGGCACCAAACAGAAACCTAGGTGCAAAACTGGCATTTATCTGCAAAGGATCACCTTTGTTTTCTTATAACCATTTATGAAAGAAAATTATTGTCATTTTTATCATGTCTCAAAATTTGTAACATCGACCTAGAGGTATGAAAGGATGAATTCATTTTTCATGCATTTAAATGACAAACTAAAAAACATTCTGTTTAAATCACCTAATAAATTCTATGATATGAAAACAAATACCACTCCCCCCAAAATAATACATTTATATTCTGGTCCTGTAAGAGGGCTACAGGGGATACCGCTTTTTCTGAAAATCAGTATAACTCAGTATTATTTTCTTGTCTTTAATGGTATGCCAAAAAACACATTTAAGGGTTGAGCCCCACGTAGCCTCTTTCGTAGTGCACTTATCCTTGCTGGGACTGCCCTAGTTGGCTAGTTGAGTTGTCCATTCTCCCACACCTTTTTAGGGACTATCCTGATATATATATCCTTAAACATATACATATATATACTCACACATATATCCAAACACATACACATATACACACCATATCCATGCACACATGCACACATTCCTTATCTTGGAGGGAGTTATGTGGCATTACAGAGATTTTTATATTTTAAAAAATCCTGTAACTATGTATATAAAGAAAGTTAAAAATATGTCCTTTCTTTATAGTACTTGGCTATTTTAAAATTAATTACAACACTTTTTGTTTTAGTCCAATACAGCAGATGTGGAAGATAAATTACATACTCTTTGTTCTGAGGTTAAAAGCATCACAATAAAGCAGAAAAAAAGAGGTCATTTGTGAGTGAGTGAGTGTGTGTATTGGGGAGAGAAGGGGAGAAGAAAAGTGTGCTTAACTTTAAACGAACAAAATAACAGGAAGGGGGGTGGTGAACAGAACTGGTGTAGTGTTATCCCTGCATGAGCTCGAGGGCCTCTGTTTCCTTCCTTTCCACCTGTCTTCAATACCCAGCCTCAAAACTTTCTTCCTCATTAAAATGTCCTTCATAAAATCCAGGTAACTTTAATTACTCATTCTTTTTCTAGGTATGCTAAGAATTTGTTTACATAGTATATGTTAATTGATGGGGTTCAGGACCCACTGCCTCAAAATATGGCAACTTAGCTAGCTTACTGACTATTTTAAGCTGAAGAAGTTTGAGAAAATGGCAGAAGCAAGAAGGTTACTCTGACCTTCATAAAGCCTTTATGTGGCAGGTGCTCTCTATACCCTGCCGAAAGGAGCATCCTTATCTCTGAAGGCAAAGGGACACTGAGAAGACTCTAAACAAGCAAGCCTTGCTATGTTTCCCCCAGTTTGCTGCAATTACCTCATGCTCTTTGACCTGCCATATTTCTCCACTTGTCATCAAATCTAGCATAAACATACTAAGGTTCGACCATTTTTTTGAGTCTTCATTTCCTTATGACAGTGCCTGTGTCACATAAAATTTACATGGATTAAATAAATATATATGCTTTTCTCCTGTTAATCTGTCTTTGTCAGTTTAATTTTCAGACCTAACCAGGGACCCTAAAGACTGTTGAAGAAAATTGTTCCCTTCCTAAATAGTGCACAAATATATATTAATGTTTTATGGGTTTTATCTCTTATCCTGGACTTTCTCTGATGTCCTCAATGAGGTCAACTTTATGATATGCAACAGGAATTCAACTGATGCATCAAGATATGAAAAATGATAGATAGTAAAGAAAATTGTGAGATAGAAACCTAAAGCTTGCACATCACCATAGTGTGGCTACAAATGAGTTTGTCAGGACTACAGCTGAAAACAAGACTGTAAAAGAATCAGTAGAAAGTATTTTGAGGAGGATTTCCTTTAAGAGAGCTGCTACAGGTATACTCCTCTGCCCATTTGTTTTGTCTTAGAAGAATTGTGGCGTTTTTTTTGGGGGGGGGGTGGGCAAAGTGCATGGTATTTTAACTTTCATCTAAGAAATAAAAAGACTAGCTTCTAATCTCATCCTATTTACTACTTACTTAGAATAACAGTTATATGCATACATATGTAAAGTTATAGATGTCCAGAAATAAGTAAAATACATCAAGAAATCAACATGCCTGGTTTGATACAAAGCGCCTGTAAAGACTGAAAAACTAATGAGAGTGACCATCATTTAAAAATCTCTAACACCAGGTTTCATATTTCATGTCAGTCTTCATGTTAGATATTTATAAATAACAACACCTGCCATGAAATAAAGTATAAATTGAAAGGAAGTGAAGATAATAGTAGAAGCTTGAAATCATTGTGTTCTCATTCTCTAGATTTCAACCCCTTGCTTATGTCGGCTATATTGATAGAATATGAAAATTCTATGACCATATACATTTGCTCCTTTCTGCCCTTTGCCAAGTAACTTTTACCTTTCCTCTGAGAAACAACTATGTTTCAGGAATAATTTATTCACACTATTTCAGAGTCAAATGAATACCTTTCTTTGCTATATTCATTTAACTTTTGAACTTTCTATTGTCTTTTGAAGGGGTGACATCATCCTGGTGTACTTATATTGATTTTTAATTATGGAATTTAGTTTGCTTTCTTTAGAGTAGCTGTAGTTTATGAAGTAAGGATGAAAAGGAAGCAGAAACATTGTTCATAATTTCTCAGTTAGGGTTAAAAAGAAATAATATATATTCTAAAATATTTTATATTCTAAATATTTTACATTTTAAATTCTAATATATATTTTATATTCTAAATAAATGTTTTATTTATAAAACAATAACATCTTTAAAAAGATAAACTATAACACTGTCAACATATATTGATATTTCTTTAAATGGGTGTCACTATAAAGGCTGAAGTCTTCTTGGGAGGTGAAGATAGAGAAAGCTGAATATATTCACAGAGAAGCGAGAAAACTTCAGCTGTGTTGTTGCCATGGAATAAGTTGGCACTAATTAAATGACTATTCATTGGTAATGAATGCCAAACAGCATTAAACAGTTAGTAGAATATTTATCACATACTTAAGGACTAATTGTACCATATTAACAATCAATGGCACTATAAGAAACTAGATATGTGATAATACATAATTGGTGTTAATTGAAAGCTCTTCTAGGAATGTGATTTTCTATTTCCTAATGGGACAGTAGCACAATATACACATAATTACTGAGTTTTTCTTTCCTGAACATCATGGTATGTATTTGGGTACAACAGATCTATCTAATTATAATTCTATTACCATCAAAAAGTGAATGGTACAAATTGTGCTCTTTCCATTCTTGCCTCTCTCTGGTAAAAGGAAACCTCATTTCATGACTAAAATTGCTTTCTATTCACAATAACATGATTATTCAATTCATATGAAACTTTATGAGACACCCAGTTTGAAGAAGGCTCTCTCCTTCCATGTATCTCTCAATTTTCTCTTTGGACAGAGTTGGAGTATGTGGTAAATACAACAGCAGAACAGGACCCAGATTCAGTGAAAATTAGGACACTTCTCCCTCTCTGGAATCTGGTCCAAACACTTCCCCATTCCACATAGACAGATGAAATGCCTGTTACACCTGCTGCCTTAATACCATGAAAGGATTTTTTGATATGAAGGTAGAGGAAAGGAAGTAGACTATGTTTTGACACTAGGAGCTCTTAAGGTAGACTGACATATTGACCACAAATACGCATCCTCTCTGCCCTTTACAGTGTAACTTTGCAGTTTTTCTCACTGGTGGAGGAGTTCACTTTCCAGTCCCCTGACTTTGGGCTTGGTCAAAGGGATGTTGGCAGAAGTGATATAATGTAACCAAGACTCAAAATGTGCTCAACAGTAGGGCTTTCCCTCTCCTGTTTGTATCATTGCCACGTATGTTAAAATAAAGATGGCCACATGCTCTTTGACATTCTTCCAATCCGAAGAGGTCTGTATCCTCTCTCCTCAATCTTGACAGTGCTCACTTAAATTTAAATATACTTACCTAGCAGTTCATACAACTCAATAACAAAAAACAACAACCCAATCAAAAAATGGACAGAAGACCTAAATAGGCATTTCTCCAGAGAAGACATACAGATGGCCTATAGGCACATGAAAAGATTCTCAATGCTGCTAATTATTAGAGAAATGCAAATCAAAACTACAATGAGGTATCACCTTATACCGGTCAGAATGGCTATCATTAAAAAGCCTGCAAATAACAAATGCTTGAGAGGGTGTGGAGAAAAGGGAACCCTCCTACGTTGTTGATGGGAATGTAAATTAGTGCACCCACTATGGAAAACAGTACGGAAGTTCCTTAAAAAACTAAAAATAGAGTTGCCATATGATCCAGCAATCCCACCCCTGAGCATATATCCAGATCAAACTCTAATTCAAAAAGATATATGCACCACAATGTTCATAGCAGCATTATTTACAATAGCCAAGACACGGAAGCAAACTAAATGTCCATTGACAGATGAATGGATAAAGAAAAAGAAGATGTGGTATATATATATATATATATATATACATATACACACACACAGTGGGATACTACTCAGCCATAAAAAAGAATGAAATAATGCCATTGCAGCAACATGGATAGACCTAGAGACTATCATACTAAGTGAAGTAAGTCAGGAAGAGAAAGACAAAAATCATATGATATTACTTATATGTGGAAGCTAAAATATGACACAAATGAACTTATTTACAAAACAGAAACAGACTCACAGACATAGAAAACAAATTTATGGTTACCAAAGGGGAAAGAGGATGGGGGAGGGATAAATTAGGAGTTTGGGATTAGCAGATACAAACTACTGTATATAAAATAGATAAAGAACAAAGGTCCTACTATATAGCACAGGGAACTATATTCAATATCCTGTAATGAACCATAATGGAAAAGAATATGAAAAAGAATATATATATATATAACTGAATCACTGTGCTGTACACCAGAAACTAACACAACATTGTAAATCAACTATACTTCAATTAAAAAAAAATTGCCTAGCATAAAGAGTACATGAAGTTAATCTTTACTAGGAGTGTACAACAACTGAAGTGGTTAAGTTTGTATAGCAGATGTGATCTAGATGTTTATCCCCCATTAATATCCATTCTCCCCTTCTAAAGTAAGAGAAACCTAGAGTTTTAGTTACACATATGTATTCTCTGAAAACAACTACAATTCCCAGGCTCCCTTGAATACGAATAGCTGTGGCCAGATGGCTAAGTACTAAAATATAGGATATGAAAGAAGTGGAATGTGCAAATTCCAAGGAATGTGCTTTTAGGGAAGGGCTGGCCTTTCTGATTCCATTTTCTCCTTCCTACTGATTTGGATGTGATCATCAAAGCTGGTAGGTGAAGAATCAATCTAGAACCATGGGTTGATTCGGGGAATGAACATACAGCAAAGGAGTCTGGGTTGAGACACCATGGAGCAAGAGACAGTTCTAGACTGCCTGCCCTTGAACGGTAGGTCAGAGGAAATACAAACAAGCAGACAAGCAAACCACCACCTTCCAAAACTCTCTCTTCTTCAAACCACTGTTAAAAACTAGTCCTGAGACTAATTTTAACCAATACAAGGACTATCTAAATTGAAATATCTAAGCAAATTTTTTTTTTCCATTGTGATCCAAGATTATAGTTGTTTACTCATATATACTATGTATAGGGCCAGGCACCTTATAGGCATTATCTTATTTAGTCCTCACAATAATCTACAAGGAACATAATATTATCATCTACCTTTTATATTAGATAAACTCGAGGCTAAGAGAATATAAGTAGCTCACCCTAAATCATACTGTGAAACCCAGATTATCTAATGACAAAGCCTGTGCTTCCAACTTCTATGTCACCGAGCTCACCTAATTGCCATCATGTGCTGAGCTTTGCAATAATTGCTTGGGATCCTGGGATTAATTAAAACAAAAACAAAACAAAAAAGCAAACAGGTCATTACCTACTCTCCAGAATTACATATTCCTCCATATATTTAAGAAATGTGGTATCTTAGAACATTATTTACTGGGTTCTTCCTTAGGGACAATGGTTCTAAATTTCTTCCTAGGTGCTGAATTCAAAGTTAAATTGAGTAATCTTTATGACTATCGACCACTCATCGAAGCAGAGGTTCTGCTTTCCAAATCTACTAATACTTGTTACACTATATACAATACTACAACATACAAAATGCTGATTTTGAGGAGTTATAAAAGCTGTGACTCTGTATCACAAGTTTTAATACGTAGCACAATTAATTTCTTCTAAAACCTGATCAGTGATTTTGATAATTTGCTAGATACTTACTTCCCTGTGATAGTGGCATAGTCAGAAATCTTTGAAATGTGCTGATCATCTAACTCAAATTCTTACCATGTTTGATATTTTCTTTGATGGAATTTCTCACTTGAATGAAAGAAACTGAAGAGATGGAAAGGAAAATGGCTGTGAGAGCTTCAGAAGCAACTGTCTGAAAAGAAAAAAAAATGACATGACTTTTAAAAATGACTATCACAGAACAAGAAGGTAACTACATTATTGAGATTGTAGAAAATAAGAACACATCAGGGACTCACCTCTTTTTCTTATTTGTCATGCTTATGTTTATAAAAGAGTAGTAAAAAGAAAATAATAAATAATAACTAGCATTTTATGGAAGGTTACAATTTAGAAAATATCTTCATGGACATCAACAATAATTACCAAGGATACTTTCATTTTAAAGTTAGGGAAATTCAAGTCCCAAGAGAAGTTAGGTGACTTTCAAAGTCAAATAAAAAGTGACAACAGAATTTAGATGTAAGCCTGGGCCTTTGACCTCAAAGCCCGGACAACAGATAGGTGTTTGCACCACCACCGCCAAGTTGTGTCCAAGTTAAGATCTAGAAAGTCTAGGTTTCTAGTACACGAACCCTTTTCCCCAAATAATTAACTCACAAGTGTCTGTTATGGTTATGGTGAATATTTCAAAATAATTTTCATGAAATAATTTATATTGAGAAAACGTGATTTCAGTCTCAAAGACTAGATATATCAAAACGTAAAACAGTGGAATTCACATACATTGACTGAGTGATAAAATGTTTGTCTTCCAAATCTTTAGAATAATTAGATTGTTTATTTTGGTTTGGAAAGTATGAGGTTTAACAAATTTCTCAAAGCTTAAGGATGGTCAAGCACTCTTATATATGAAAAACATTATAGAATTACAGATCTTATAGATCCTGCATGGTTTTAATCCTTTATTTTTCAAAATAGTAAATTAACAATATTGATAACTAATCACTGAGTTTTACTATGCACAAGTTATTCTGCATGCATTGTTTGACAAGTTATGAGAAGCTGATTTACAAATTTTACAGTTGTATTCTTTTTCTATTGTTTAACAAATTGCCGCAAACCTAGCGACTTAATACAACACATACTTGTCATCTCATAGTTTCTGTTGGGTCAGGAGTTGGGATGAGGCTTGGCTGAATCCTCTAGGGTCTCCCCTGGCTGCCAGCAAGATGCCATACAGCTATGTTTCTTCCTGGGGTAGGGGTCCTCTTCCAAGCTCACGTGATTGTTGGCAGAATCCATTCCCTTGCAGCTCTATGACTGAGGTCCTGTTTTCTTGCTGGCTGGCATGCACGGACCACTCAGCTTCTAAAGCGGCCCTTCTCCCTCAGTTCTTCACCACGTGACTCACTCACAGGTCCTCTCACAACATGGCACCTAAGGTCTTCAAGGCCAGCAAGAGAATCTGTCTGGTCTGCTGAGATGGAGTCTCACATAATGTAACATAATGTGGGAGTGACACCCCATCACCTTTGCAATATTCTATTGAGTAGAAGCAAATCACAGATTCCACCCACACTCAAGGGGAAGGTATTATACCTAGGTGTGACTCACTAGGGTGCACCTTAGTGTGTATCTGCCACCATACATGAGAAAGAAAAGTAAAAAATGGTGAACGTGGATTCCCTTCCAGATTTTCAGCCCCCAAATTCTATGTTCTACCTATTAAACCATACTTTTGATTTAATCTCCTGTTCCCTTTCCCAGGGCAGTTTTTGAATGGGTCCATAAAATACAATGAGCAGACAACTTCACATTTGCATTCTTGTAAACAGCTTGACCTTTATTCGATTCAAATTATTGCTCCCTGGAGATTTCCCAGTCTTGATTAGAATTTGGCTTCTAACACCACACAGGAGTGCCCTGTACATAGATGGGGATGGTGCTGGGGGTGCAGATGTGAGAATAAGAGCTTGGGACATCTCACCTGCTTTCATTTATCTTCTCCTCCAGGTCTGCTAAAGATTGTTCATGACAGCATGGCTGGCAAAAATTTACTGTTAGGTACCCTCATTATAATCCTGGGAATGTCCCTGTGCAAACCTAGCACTGTATCTACGTTAAATAATAGCTTTATTTTAAATGAGTGTTACAAGATATAGAGAGAAAAAATTAGCAACGAAGGTTGTAAGTTGGAACTAAATTCCACTGGGAGCAGCCTGTTATTGAGGAAGTTATGTACAGATATCCTGGAGAAGCCATCTTCAAAGCTATGAGGAATTGCCAAAAATCCTGCCAATGTCTATTTTTCTTCTCTCCAGGGCACAGGTTAGATAACCTATTACATAGTTCCTATTTCTAATGAATTTAACAACAGAAACACAAGATGATCATAAAAAGATACTAAACTTTTCAGTGAAACTTTTCCTTGAGAGTTCCAGGTAAGGACATTGTTTAATTTCAATATTTTTCTGATTAGGTGATACCTTTCTTAATGAACATATCTATTGCTATTGTATTGATTTTATATTGCTACTGTAACACATTACCATAAACTTAGTGGCTTAAAACAATAGACATTTATTCTCTTACAGTCCTACAGGCCAGGTGACTGAAAAGAGTCTTTGGGGGCTAAAATCGCAGTGGTGACAGGGCTGGCTCCTTCTGTAGGCTCCAGGGGAATATCTATTCTCTCTCAGCTTCTGGCGGCTGCCCATTCCTTGGCTCAAAGTCACATATTTCCATGGTCAAATTGACTCCTCTTCTGTAGTCACTTTCCTTCTGCTTGACTCTTATAAGGACTCTTATGATCATATATGGACCCACACGGATAATCAAGAAGAATCTATCCATCTCAACACTGTTAACTTAATTGCATCTCCAAATTTCCTTTTTCCAAATAAGGTAGCATTCACAGGTTCCAGGGATTAGGATGTGGATTTTTTAGGGGGGTGGGGAGTGGGAGATGTTATTAAAGCCTACTGTAGTTATGCATCCAGGAACCTACAGGATTCAAGATACACGTATATCAGAATAAAATTTAAATAAACTCCATATTTCCCTATTGGATGGATTTTCAGTCAGGTGAAGAGAATTTGACATCTCGGTGAAAGCCAAATATTTGTAATTATACAAGCACTTGTTTTTACTTCTTTATTCATTTTTAGATTTTTGGGATGTCATCCCTAAAAATAGGAACTCAAATATACAACCTCCTTAATCACGATAATCCATACGAATAACTGTAACTGTGTTGGTTTTTGCCTCCATCTATGAAAAAATATATTATTATTTATATATTAATTTTTTTACTTAATTTTAATGATTGGGCATATGTAGCTGGTGCTTATTTCAGGATCCATGATTTTGTTCTAATATTTTATTGCACTTCCAAGCATTACTGGATTTTTATAATTTCATCTTATGTTTATTTTTCTTCTTTAGAAGTTTGTATCACCTTATTTACATATATTCCTTACTGAATATACAGAAAAACAGCACAGAGCACAGTCACTATTACTGGCACATTTGTTCATAGAGTTTCAACTCTGTCTCTGCAACTCAGAAGGGGATGTTTATTTACAACAGATATTTTTGAAAGACGTCAAATGAGTTTTTCACCACTTGTTCTGGACCAATCACTATAGGAAAAATACAAAAATGTATTACCACCATAGTTTATTCTTTCAGCCTAGTGCATGTGACATGTTTATACAGCAATGAGTTCTTGTTTGGAAGCATTAGTACAGAACTATTTCTGTGGAAAAGAGGGAGACAGATAATGCAAATTGGGAACTTCACTGATACAGGAGCCAAAAAACGGGTTCACATCCTGATTTCAACATTAATCAGTGTTGTGGCCTTGTAAGTCATTTAGTTTTTCTAGATCTCATTTCTCTGATCTACAAATTAAAAGGGCATAAATAAATTACCTTCAACATTTTCGTGATGTTGACGTATGTGACTTTGGCCACCGCTAGTTACTGTTGCAATTGCTTTTTCTTGTAACTTTGCTATATACCACAAAGCTATAAATTGTTTAGTGACATTGGGTGACTGCTTAAAGATGTGGTAAACCATTGAGAGTTGGGAAGTATAAAGCCATCCAGAATCAAACCACTCCTTCTTTCCTCACTTTTGCTTAGAATCAACTAAAAGTGAACAAGGAAATAAAACTAGCCTTGCTTTGATTTGTTATGGGCTGAGGTAGGTTCTTATTTTTCCCAAGCCAAATCCTTGCTCCTAATTCTATATTTGCTGCAAGAAGAAACACTGGAGCAACTGGATTCATTTCTGATTTTAAATCACTATGGGCCCCAAATTTCAGATGAACCACAGTATTTAAATTCAGGCTTCACTGACGGTACCACAGAAATGTTTTCAAAATGCCAACCAAGCGTCGAAACACATTGCATCTGTAATTAAGCAGTTGGGTGCTGAGATTCTTTTATCTCCTCTTTTTGTATAAGTATTCTTTAAGAATACTGTCACTATCCACTGTAATGGACACTTTGAAGTAGAATGGAAGAGACACACTGCTGAAAATACTAGATACACATTCTGCTTGGACTCTAGATGTGCGACAAGGAGAAAGATTCCTTATATATAAAACCCTTGATCCCACCCTCCGCCGAGGATCTCTGACAGGGAGAACGCAATGGGATTAATTGCCGCAAAAAAGCAGAGGCAGGTTTCTGACCTCCCTGTTCAGAGGCCGAGGTGACAGCTTCCTTTTGCTTCCTCCTTAAGTAAGCAGTGATTAAACTCTCAAGGAGCCAGGCTCAGACATTATTATATCAAGACTTCCGTTCTGGGTGGCAGTGTCTTTTTGCCTTTCCTTCTTGTTCCTTGTTCTTTTTTCTTTCTTTCACTCTCCAGAGAAAGTGATCAAGAGGTAGCTTTCCCTTGAACTACACTCTCTGTAGTTCCCTGATCTTTAGTAGGGTTTCAGACCTGTACTTGCAGTTCCTTATGCTCTGCTTTGACTTTGCAGACTCCGGGGATAAGCTGCTTCAGTTAGCACTGAATACAAAGGTGAAGCCCACATTAGAATCTGACTTAAAAGACAAAAGACACAGCTTTGGTAAAGAAGTTCCACTGTACACGGTAGAGTGCTTTATGATGATGATTATAACAAAACTGATTATTTAAAGATAACTATAAATTCCATAAAGTTGTTTCACAGATATTATCAACCCTCGTCCCCCCAAAGCCTCAGGGAGGTAGACACAGTAGTTTTTATCCTTATTTTACACAGGTGAAAACCAAACCTAAGGAGATTAAGTGAATTCCCCAGGGCATCACTGTTAGGAAGCATCAGAATTGAGATGAAAATCCAGAAGATCTTGTTCCAATTATTTATCCATTACACTCATCGCTTTATCTTCTGTATGCTGTCTCAACTAGCATGTGTTTCCAGGTTGCTACTAGTTTTAATTTCATCTACAAAGGAAGAGAGTTCAGGCAGACCTCAGAGATATTGCAGGTTCAGTTACAGACCACAGCAATAGAGCAACTATTGCAATAAAATGAGTCACATGAATTTTTTGGTTTCACAGTGCATTTAAAATTTATATTTATACTCTACTGTAGTCTATTAAGTGAGCAATAGAGTTATATCTAAAAAAACAATATGCATACCTTAATTAAAAATTAATTGCTAAAAATTATTAACCATCATCTGAGCCTTCAGCAGGTCGTAGTCTTTTTTTTGGTGGAGGGTCTTGCCTCAATGTTGATGGATGTTTACTGCTCAGGTTGTCGGATGCTGAAGTTTGGGATGGCCGTGGCAATTTCTTAAAATAAGACAACAGTGAAGTTTGCAGCATTGACTGACTCTTCCTTTCACAAATGAATTATCTGTAACATGCAAAGCTGTTTGGTAGCATTTTACCCACAGTAGAACTTCTTTCAAAATTGGAGTCAATCCTCTCAAACCCTGCCACTGCTTTATTAATTAAGTTGATGTAGTATTCTAAATCCTTTGTTGTCATTTCAACAATCTGCACAGCATCTTCAACAGGAGTAGTTTCCATTTCAAGAAACCACTTTCTTTCCTTATCCATAAGAAGCAATTCCTCAACCATTGAAGTTTTATCATGAGATCACAGCAATTCAGTCACATCTTCAGGCTCCACTTCTAATTTTAGTTCTCTTGCTACCTCCACCACATCTGCAGTTCCTTCCTCCACTGAAGACTTGAACCCTTCAAAGTCATCCATGAGGGTTGGAATCAACTTCTTTCAAACTCCTGTTAATGTTGATGTTTTGACCTCTTCCCGTGAGTCATGAACGTTCTTAATGGCATCTAGAATAATTTCCACAAGGTTTTCAATCGACTTCACCCAGATCCATCAGAGGCATCACTATCTATGGAAGCCATAGCCTTACAAAATGTATTTCTTAAATAATGACTTGAAAGTGGAAACTACTCATTGGCTGCAGAGTGTATCAACATGTTGTGTTAGCAGGTATGCAAACAACATTGATCTTGTTGTACATCTGTTAAAGCTCTTGGGTGACCAGGTGCGTTGTCAATGAGCAGTAATATTGTAAAGGGAATCTTTTTTTTTTCTGAGTAGTAGGCCTCAACAGTGGGCTTAAAATATCCAGTAAACCATGTTGTAAACATCTGGGTTTTGTTGTTCCATTTATAGAGCACAGGCAGAGTAGATTTAGCATGATTCTTAAGGACCCTAGGATTTTCAGAATGGTAAATGAGCATTGGCTTAAAGTCACCAGCTGCATTAGTCCCTAATGAGAGGGTCAGTCTTATCTTTAAATGTTTGAAGCCAGGCATTGACTTCTCTCTAGCTATGAAAGTCCTAGATGGCAACTTCCAAACTAAGGCTGTTTTGTCTGCACTGAAAATCTGTTGTTTAGTGTAGCCATTTTTATTACTTTAGCTAGATCTTCTGGAGGACTTGCTGCAGCTTCTACATCAGCACTTGCTATTTCACCTTGCATCTGTGGAGATGACTTCTTTCCTTAAACCTCATGAACTAACCTCTGCTAGCTTCATACTTTTCTTCTGCAGCTTCCTCATCTCTGTTGGCTTTCATAGATTGAAAAACAGTTTGGAACTTCCTCTGGATTAGGCTTTGGCTTAAGGGAATCTTGGCTGCTTTTATCTTCTATCCAGACCACTAAAACATACTCTGTATCAGCAATCGGGCTGTTTCACTTTCTTATTATTCATGTGTTTACTGGAGTAGCACTTATAATTTCCTTCAAGAACTTTTCCTTTGTGTTCACAACTTGGCAAACTGGCACAAAAGGCCTAGTTTTTCGCCTGTCTCAGCTTTTGACATGCCTTCCTCACTAAACTTAATCATTTCTGGCCTTTGACTTAAAGTGAAAGATGCGTGACCCTTCCTTTCACTTGAACACTTAGAGGTCTTTGTAAGGCTATTAATTGGCCTAATTTCAATATTGTTGTGATTCATGAGTGAGATGAGGAACACCCAGCTGGTGGAGCAGTCAGAACACACACAACATTTATGGATTAGTTTGCTGTCTTATATGGGCATGGCTTGTGGTATCCCCAAAACAACTATAAGAGTAATGTCAAAGATCACTGATCACAGATCACCATAACAAATATAATAATGCTGAAAAGTTTGAAGAGTGAGAATTACCAAATGTGACACATACACAAAGTAGCAAATGACGTTGGAAAAATGATGCCAATAGACTTGCTGGATACAGGGTTGCCACAAACCTGCAATTTGTAAAAAATACAATTTCTATGAAGTGCAATAAAGTGAAGCACAATGAAACAAGGTGTTGTTTCAGCAGTGTTGTTTCTTTCATTCTACTTCAGACACTTATTTAGTGTACTTTGCTACCAATCTACAAGATTTGACAACTGTTAATTGGGCATTTTGGTCACTAAGTATATGGCTGTTTATCAATGAGATGCAGCAGATAAATTCAGAACAGGTGCTTGTGGGACTCCACAAACATGTGGTTCTATTAGGTAAGGACACAAAAAGACAGTACTAGTTGGAAGACTTCCTGGGTCTTTTCTAATGCCAATCAGGTAATAGGATTCAACTATATTCCACATTTGTTTCTTTATTTCTCACTAAATTAACTTTCTGTTTTTTTCATAGTGTGTGCTTCACATTACTTTGGTTAGACCATAATTGGAAATTAACAACCTCTCTTGATCTTTCTACATAATGACTTCTCGTTTTAAATACCTACTGTCGACTGATGAGTTCTTTCTGCAATTTTGGTCAAAAATTCTCAAAAAAGAATCTGGCAGCACAGGTTCTAGATTCATTCATTCATTGGAGACTCTGAACACAGAGAAAGGTTGCTGTGCTCCAGGTACCGTTTCACGTGTTAGGGTTAGAGCAGTAAACACAACAGACATATTCTCTGTGGTCGCAGTCTTGTATTTTTGTATTTTAGTAGTGTAAGTTGCTTTCTAACTCAAGCCTAATGAGAAGGTGCAGACAAAGAAGAAGAAGAAGAAGAGGAAGGAGAAAGAGGGGAAGAAGAAGGGGAGGAGGAGGAGGAGGGGAGGGGGGAAAGGAGGAGGAGGAGGATGGGGAGCAGGAGAAGGAGAAAAGGAGAAGAAAGACAAAAGAAGAAGAAGAAGAAAAAGGAAAAAAGAAAACACTAGAGTGTTGAGCTATAGAAGCTAAGGGAAGGGTCTGTTTCTTTTTGTAGCTCCCAACACTTTTCAAGCTGCTAGGTTTGGAACTGGCAAAACATATGGAAGAAAATATGTAGGGATCAAGGGTGGTATTCTATTAGAATGAGGTATGTATAATGGAAGTGAATGGATCAATTTTTGAAGGTTCTGTGTTTTTATTGATTGGAACTGTGTACAGCTGTAATCTTTCCATCATATATATGATATGCATCAACCAAATAATATATATATAATATAAATGGAAATGAATGACCCACTATTGATTAGGCATACTCTGGTAGTGATAGAGTATTATTTTATTCTTTCCTTGATAATTTTAAGTTTGGCAGAACTTCAGTCCTTTATTTAAGCTGGTGCATATCTAACTATCCCAATGAAATTAATCTAGTAAATGGAAAAAAATATTTATACAAACTTGAAGGAACATGCTAGGTTTATTAGAAGAGTGACAAGAACAGAATTCATAATTACATTTTAAAATGTTAATCTGGCTGGATTTTGTGGGTTAGATTGATAAGGGGCAATGCTTACGTCAGGAATGCGCTAAGGATGCTGGCACAGATATGCAAGCAATTAATAACTGTTGCCTAGTTTGCTGGCAAGAAAATTGAAGGAACAAAAGCAAAATAGGTGCTTATTTAGGAAGCAGATTCTACAGGGCTGGGACCACATGGAGAGGGAGAATTCAGCATAACTCGCACACTTTGCTCTGGATCTCCTTTTGGCTGGGTCACAGTGTTTTCAGACTTGCACTGCAATCTGAGATGCTTCCAATTCATGCCTCTTTCCTTCCTTCTCTCCCTACACAGGTGTCAGAGCTACATCATTAGTACATGATGGCAGTGATTCTCATGCAAGTGCTCACAGATCACATTTGGAAAAGATGAACTGTTCTACAATAAAGGTCTTGTACATGGGTTGAAGGTCTCCTATATACCCAATTGTTTTTTTCTACCTCTGCCATTCTGGCTTGTCTTTTAGCATATACATAACAGATTTACCTAAGTGAATTGCATCTGTTATCCTGTTTATCTGAAAGATAACAAGACCCAACAGGGAGCACTTCCTCACTCCCATTCCAACACTGATTAAGCAATTCTGGACTGAATCAGGTTTATTTTCCAGATATAGACTTGTAAATTTAGGGTGAATCCTAATAGCATAAATATGTTCAACCTCAAATATGAGTTTAAAAAATATTGTAGAAATATTGGAGGAATGTTATATTTGACAACTAAGACATATGTTTCTCATATATAGTTGCTGGAAAGATGCATATGTTGGTATATAAATAAATATGAATATATACATATAGCTATATAACTTCACACACACTATATTGCTGAGGAATAAACTATTTTACATAGAGAACTTTATATATAACTAAAGTTTACCCCAAGTAAAATTTTATTAATTTTAAATCTTTATTCATAACCTTAGGTAAATTATAAGACTCATATTGCTTCAGTTTTTCATCTGCAAAATGGGGATTTATAGTCTCAGGTAATCTCTCACCTCCTTCCCTGGTTTAATTTTCTATGGTTTTATGATGTCTTTTTAAAAATGGATTATAAACTTTATGTAATCAGAAGACATCAAAGATGGTTTCATTTTTTTGGTTTGTTGTAGATTCAGGGTCAACAGTAGGAAAACTCACCATATTGCTTCCATTTTTCATAACTTTTCTGTCATATTTTTTTGATACCTGACTGTCCAATTGACATTTCTGATCTATCCCTGGGCTGAGCTTTTCCAGGTGTCATCATTCTCAAGCTATTTGTGCTCAACTGTTTCTTACTTGCTGTGGATTGTGAAAAAAAATAGCCCAAACTGCAAACAATAATATGTTAAATTATCTATAGTCAATAAGATTCTGAGTGAAGACAGAAAACAATAGCATAGCTCTATAGGTGGGCCTAACAAGAGCTATTTTAGGTGATTGACATCTTTTCTCACATTTGACTCTGTTACAGAGAAATGAAGTTTCTGAAAAACAAGCCACTGGATAAGTGGCATAGCACTGGACACTGACCTTTTCAGAGAATGTATAGAATGTAAATTAGTGCCTTGACATTTTATGCATGTTGCAGCATCCGATAGAAAAGATGGACAGAACTTAAATTAGCTTGGTTTTATACTTCATACAAATAATGCACTAGATTCTTATTTTTCAGTTAAGTGTGCTTATTAATAGTACTATTTCTTCCATTTAGGCAGTATTTCTGCCTTCAAAGTGACTACACTAAAATCTAGAACTATGTGAAATAGAGAAATAGTTTACCTTTTACAAAGTATAAAGTAGAGGCAAAATGAAGAAAGTGATTTGCCCCAAATCACAGAAAGGATGATGGATCCAAAGTTACAAACTGAGGACTTTTGATTCTCAGCTACTGCTACCTACGTTGATTAACATTAGTTTCCTACTGTCAACCTGAGTTTGTGAACTTTAGAATATATGAATTTAACCTCATTTATATGGATTACAAATAGCATTTGAAAAACATACTCAAAAAAGTCTAGTTTGCATAATTTGAGAACATTAAACGGATTTTTTTTTTCTTAATGGTGTGTTGAGAGATGATAATCATATTGGACACAGGTAGTTAACAAGTGGTAGAAACTAACTTTTATGTAGTATTTTAGCCCTAATGTCTATCAATCACTAATCAATACTTAAACTTAATTCTACTGTGCATCCATTATGCACAGTAATTAAATGAATTTTCAAAGCTAAATGGGAATCCATTTTCATGAAGCCCAGTCATGTATCCATGTAAATCCATTTGTAAGCAAAAAGCTTTCATTAACACATTTAGATTGCTATGTTACTGCTTCAGCTGCCAATACAATAAAACAAAAAGTACACAGCTACTCGCAATATCTAATTATGTTATGGAAAATTAAAACATCAGGAAATCATTGTCACCTAAAACAAACGTTATTTACCTTGTTTGAGAATAGCAGTGTGTGCATAAATATGAAATAGACGTGGAGGCTTTTCAGTAAGTAAAGGCATGCGCGTGTTAGCATGCACAAAATTCTTTATCCCTTTAAGCTGTAGATGAGGCATATAAAACATGTTAAATGAGTGTTTTCCTATTAATGAACTGTTACAGAGTTTTTTTAAAAACTCTTATGAGCAATTCATAATCAGTGAACAGTTATAACCTTTCCTTTTTCTTGGCTTCTTACATATATCACTAAGTATGCAAAGTGCTGCATAAAAGAAAATCAATAAATGCAATGCTTAGATGATGAATGTTTACCATTTACCCTTTCATTGCTACTGTGTGATAATAAAAACAGCACCTAAAAAAGAAAACTGAGGATACAAACATAGAACAGCTACCTGCCCCCAACTAAATATTTTCCCTGTAGTAAAATCAGAACACTTTCATTGTTAGCATTTTACCTCATTGCACATAAACTGAAGATTTTATATAACTCATCTATCCCATTCAAAAGGAAAATGCAGGGAGTTTACGGAAAACTTGGAATAAACTTCATTACACAGTTGGGCAAATCATTTTTGTATTCAACAAAAGCAACAGTAAATATGAATGAATACAGTTGGGTTATCTATAACTCTGTCTCCAAAAACATTTTTTTAAGGATGAAATATCTCAAAAGTTAAATTACTCAGTGTCACAATACTTTATGTGAAACAGCTGCAGAAAGTTTCACATCTTTTTGAAAGGTAGGACAATATCATAGGCATTTGCAATGTGTCAGGAGTTTTCATTACATATGAGTGCTTTGTAGGAGTGCTTTTTAAGCCTCCGAAGTCAATTCTTTTCTGCATTGGGAAAACTGTCTTGCAATTAAAGTAATGAAAGCAATCCTATTTCTCTCCTGCTGAAAATATAGTTTCCTATAGTAACAAGACAGTCAGAAATCATTTCCCTTGTTAATACTTAAAAAAATGGAAAGAAGAACATTTTCATTTTGAAAAAGCCTAAAGAATGCCCCAATAGATGCAATTTTTCTATTTTGAAAACAATGCCATGCATAATGATTCTCTTCTCTATGCATTTTTAGTGCAAAAAAATCCAATGTGTACTTCACAGTATAAAGCCTGATTTCTTTCCTTTGAGGTTGTGTTTATTATTCGCTAAATCTGACATGAATGGAAGTGCCTTATAGAGTAGCCAAGCAGAGACCAAGGGCTCATAAATTCCTACAGCTTAAGGTCACAAAATGCTGTGAGAGCTTTCCATAAAGACCAGCCCCAGGGCCCAGGTCACTTATTTTGATATATTGCCATTTACTACCCTTGCCCCAATGAATTTACATTTTTTAAAAAAAAAATGTCATTTAACATAGATTTCTATCCACTATCAAGGGAAGACCAAACAAAATGTTTGGAGAATCAGACCTTTAGAAAAGGGAGCTTAGAACTGATATATGTAATAGTGTACCATGCAATCCAGAGTTAAGTCAGATAAATTCACATAAGGAAAGTTATGCAAAATGATTATTGTTACTAAAATAATCTTCAAATATGTTTTGTACTTTTACTACCATTTCCTTTTCATTCTTAGGTTTTCAACAAAGAGTAAATGTTCTATGTATCCATCTATCTACCCATCTATGCTTAAATCGGTGAACCTGAAATTCTTTATGTCTTCATCTATGTCTGGCTTGATTAATTTTTTATAATTTTTTCAGTGAATAAACATACTGGTTCAATTAAAAAACTGTATTGCACTGAGCAATATCTGAAAAGGATCCTGAGTGTGTACTGTGGAATGACTAAACAACCAGCTTTTTGGATCCAAGTATACATATTTATCTAGATGTTGGAGCAGCACCCAAGCTCTGCCCTCTATGTGGATGAGGGTGGCGATATTCTACAGTTGCCAAGGTCTCCCAGATAATTCCTGTAAACATCTGGCACCCCAGTCATGCCTTTTCTAGTGACTGGATGTCAGCAGTTCCAGTAAGGGTATGGCATCAGGTGAGGGGGTTCTCTACAATTTATGCAATCCCCAATCTCCATAGCTGCTGAGAGCTGAAAGCTGATACCACTCCCTGCACTGGGGGAAGGAGTCCTCCCCTGAAAGCAGGTATCATTGGGGCCTCATGCTGACATCACAGCAGAACCAAAGCTTCTCATCTCTTCTTGCTGACCCCAGTCTTGTAAGATTCCGTTTACCACAGCAGAGAGTATTCTTTCATACATTTTATGTGATACTGTGGAATTTTCTAGGATCATGGCATTGTGATCAGGATCCAACATCAAGGATCCTACCTGACTTGACATCTTGATTGGGTAGTTTCTCTAAATTGGCTAGTCTATTTTTCAAAATGGTTAAGTTAGATATGTTATGATACAAAATCTGGTTGAGTTCATAAGGAACCATAGGAACCTGTGATAATTGCCTTAATGTTGACATGAAAAGATTTTAAAAGAACATCCTTTGTAACATGAAAATTAGTGCTTGTAAGCACTGATAGCTTTTCCTTGATTATAAAACCTGCAACTAATGTACTAAAAATAGCTAAATTATGCTATGCTAGGTATGTAGCAATTATCGTGAAAGCATTTGATTATATTCATTCATATTAATGATGCAGTCTTCATTTATAGGTTTACAAACATTTCAGATGCTATTACCTAGTAGCATTATTTCACTCTGTTGACAGAATAAATTATCTTTTGTTGTATGGCTGAAATAGAGCACAGCAAGTAAAGAACCAATAAAATGTACATAGTCAAAATACTTGGAATACTGACTGTAAAATTATACTAAACACTGGCTGCATGATAACAGGGTTTGCTTGCTTCTTTGTGTGTTATTTGTATTATTTTGTAAAGATAGGGTCAATGTGAGAGTGTCTAAATAAACTAATGATCCCTTTTATCAGCTAATATTCAGGATAATGACAATGAAAGGGACGGTCAATGCAGCTAAAGTTAATTTTCTATTTAGATAATAGAAGTATCAATGATAGTTTGAAGATGTTTTTAATATTTATTAACATAAAAAGTAGTTACACTGTGAGTTACTTTTATAACTGTCTTGCTGGTTTGAGTAAATCAATTTTCATTTTTTCTCACTTAAAATATTAAAAAAATATTTTAAAGCTTTCTCCATCAATAAAACTCAGTGCCTTGCTGAAAAAGGGAAAAATATTAACAAAGTAAAAACTGCTAAAAATTTGAATGATTACAAAATTTTAAAGCACATTTCTGCAATTACTTAGTTTGCCAAAACAATGTTAAACTGTGGATCCCGTTCTTGAAATATGGGTGATTGCAATTTAGGATATTACCATTAAATTAAAACTCTCTAAATTCTTTTTTATTTTAATGATTTAATTTAATTTTTTTATACAGCAGGTCCTTATTAGTCATCCATTTTATACACATCAGTGTATACATGTCAATCCCAATCTCCCAATTCATCACACCACCACCACCACCCCCCCGTGGCTTTCCCCCCTTGGTGTCCATACGTTTGTTCTCTACATCTGTGTCTCAATTTCTGCCCTGCAAACCGGTTCATCTGTACCATTTTTCTAGGTTCCACATACATGCGTTAATATATGATATTTGTTTTTCTCTTTCTGACTTACTTCACTCTGTATGACAGTCTCTAGATCCATCCACGGCTCAACAAATGACCCAATTTCGTTCATTTTTATGGCTGAGTAATATTCCATTGTATATATGTACCACATCTTTATCAATTCACCTGTCAATGGGCATTTAGGTTGCTTCTATGACCTGGCTATTGTAAATAGTGCTGCAATGAACATTGGGGTGCATGTGTCTTTTTGAATTATGGTTTTCTCTGGGTATATGCCCAGTAGTGGGATTGCTGGATCATATGGTAATTCTATTTTTAGTTTTTTAAGGAACCTCCATACTGTTCTCCATAGTGGCTGTATCAATTTACATTCCCACCAACAGTGCAAGAGGGTTCCCTTTTCTCCACACCCTCTCCAGCATTTGTTGTTTGTAGATTTTCTGATGATGCCCATTCTAACTGGTGTGAGGTGATACCTCATTGTAGTTTTGATTTGCATTTCTCTAATAATTAGTGATGTTGAGCAGCTTTCATGTGCTTCTTGGCCATCTGTATGTCTTCTTTGGAGAAATGTCTATTTAGGTCTTCTGCCCATTTTTGGATTGGGTTGTTTGTTTTCTTAATATTGAGCTGCATGAGCTGTTTATATAATTTGGAGATCAATCCTTTGTCCGTTGATTCGTTTGCAAATATTTTCTCCCATTCTCAGGGTTGTCTTTTTGTCTTGTTTATGGTTTCCTTTGCTGTGCAAAAGCTTTTAAGTTTCATTAGGTCCCATTTGTTTATTTTTGTTTTTATTTCCATTACTCTAGGAGGTGGATCAAAAAAGATCTTGCTGTGATTTATGTCAAAGAGTGTTCTTCCTATGTTTTCCTCTAAGAGTTTTATAGTGTCTGCTCTTACATTTAGGTCTCTAATCCACTTTGAGTTTATTTTTGTGTATGGTGTTAGGGAGTGTTCTAATTTCATTCTTTTACATGTAGCTGTCCAGTTTTCCCAGCACCACTTATTGAAGAGACAGTCTTTTCTCCATTGTATATCCTTGCCTCCTTTGTCATAGATTAGTTGACCATAGGTGTGTGGGCTTATCTCTGGGCTTTCTATCTTGTTCCATTGATCTATGTTTAAGTTTTTGTGCCAGTACCATATTGTCTTGATTACTGTAGCTTTGTAGTATAGCCTGAAGTCAGGGAGTCTGATTCCTCCAGCTCTGTTTTTTCCCTCAAGACTGCTTTGGCCATTTGGGGTCTTCTGTGTCTCCATACAAATTTTAAGATTTTTTGTTCTAGTTCCGTAAAAAATGCCATTGGTAATTTGACAGGGATTGCACTGAATCTGTAGATTGCTTTGGGTAGTATAGTCATTTTCACAATATTGATTCTTCCAATCCAAGAACATGGTATATCTCTCCATCTGTTCGTATCACCTTTAATTTTTAAATCAGTGCCTTATAATTTTCTGCATACAGGTCTTTTGTCTCCCTAGGTAGGTTTATTCCTAGGTATTTTATTCTTTTTGTTGCAGTGGTAAATGGGAGTGTTTCCTTAATTTCTCTTTCAGACTTTTCATCATTAGTGTATAGGAATGCAAGAGATTTCTGTGCATTAATTTTTTATCTTGCAACTTTACCAAATTCATTGATTAGCTCTAGTAGTTTTCTGGTGGCATCTTTAGGATTCTCTATGAATAGTATCATGTCATTTACAAACAGTGACAATTTTACTTCTTCTTTTACAATTTGTTTTCCTTTTATTTCTTTTTCTTCTCTGATTGCCGTGGCTAGGACTTCCAAAACTATGTTAAATAATAGTGATGAGAGTGGGCATCCTTGTCTTTTTCCTGATCTTAGAAGAAATGCTTTCAGTTTTTCACCATTGAGAATGATGTTTGCTGTGGGTTTGTCGTATATGGCCTTTATTATGTTGAGGTAGGTTCCCTCTATGCCCACTTTCTGGAGAGTTATTATCATAAATGGGTGTTGAATTTTGTCAAAAGCTTTTTCTGCATCTATTGAGATGATCATATGGTTTTTCTTCTTCAATTTGTTAATATGGTGTATCACATTGATTGATTTGCATATATTGAAGAAGCCTTGCATCCCTGGGATAAATCCCACTTGATCATTGTGTATGATCCTTTTAACGGGTTGTTGGATTCTGTTTGCTAATATTTTGTTGAGGATTTTTGCATCTATATTCATCAGTGATAGTGGTCTACAATTTTCTTGTTTTGTAGTATCTTTGGTTTTGGTATCAGGGTGATGGTGGCCTCATAGAATGAGTTTGGGAGTGTTCCTTCCTCTGCAATTTTTTGGAAGAGTTTGAGAAGGATGGGTGTTAGCTCTTCTCTAAATGTTTGATAGAATTCACCTGTGAAGCCGTCTGGTCCTGGACTTTTGTTTGTTGGAAGATTTTTAATCACAGTTTCAATTTCATTGCTTGTGATTGGTCTGTTCATATTTTCTATTTCTTCCTGGTTCATTCTTGGAAGGTTATACATTTCTAAGAATTTGTCCATTTCTTCCAGGTTGTCCATTTTATTGGCATAGAGTTGCTTGTAGTAGTCTCTTAGGATGCTTTGTATTTCTGCGGTGTCTGTTGTAACTTCTCCTTTTTCATTTCTGATTTTATTGATTTGAGTCCTCTCCCTCTTTTTCTTGATGAGTCTGGCTAATGGTTTATCAATTTAGTTTATCTTCTCAAAGAACCAGCTTTTAGTTTTATTGATCTTTGCTATTGTTTTCTTTGTTTCTATTTTATTTATTTCTGCTCTGATCTTTATGATTTCTTTCCTTCTGCTAACTTTGGGTTTTGTTTGTTCTTCTTTCTCTAGTTCCTTTAGGTGTAAGGTTAGATTGTTTATTTGAGATTTTCCTTGTTTCTTGAGGTAGGCTTGTATAGCTATAAACTTTCCTCTTAGAACTGCTTTTGCTGCGTCCCATAGGTTTTGGATTGTCGTGTTTTTATTGTCATTTGTCTCTAGGTATTTTTTGATTTCGTCTTTGATTTCTTCAGTGATCTTTTGGTTATTTAGTAACGTATTGTTTAGCCTCCATGTGTTTGTGTTTTTTACATTTTTTTTCCCTGTAATTGATTTCTAATCTCATAGCGTTGTGGTCAGAAAAGATGCTTGATATGATTTCAATTTTCTTAAATTTACTGAGGCTTGATTTGTGACCCAAGATGTGATCTATCCTGGAGAATGTTCCGTGCGCACTTGAGAAGAAAGTGTAATCTGCTGTTTTTGGATGGAATGTCCTATAAATATCAATTAAATCTATCTGGTCTCTTGTGTCATTTAAAGCTTCTGTTTCCTTATTTATTTTCATTTTGGATGATCTGTCCATTGGTGTAAGTGAGGTGTTAAAGTCCCCCACTATTATTGTGTTACTGTCGATTTCCTCTTTTATAGCTGTTAGCAGTTGCCTTATGTATTGAGGTGCTCCTATGTTGGGGGCATATATATTTATAATTGTTATATCTTCTTCGTGGATTGATCCCTTGATCATTATGTAGTGTCCTTCCTTGTCTCTTGTAACATTATGTTAAAGTCTATTTTATCTGATATGAGTATTGCTACTCCAGCTTTCTTTTGATTTTCATTTGCATGGAATATCTTTTTCCAACCCCTCACTTTCAGTCTGTATGTGTCCCTAGGCCTGAAGTGGGTCTCTTGTAGACACCATATAGATGGGTCTTGTTTTTGTATCCATTCAGCAAGCCTGTGTCTTTTGGTTGGAGCATTTAATCCATTCATGTTGAAGGTAATTATCGATATGTATGCTCCTAAGATAATTTTCTTAATTATTTTGGGTTTGTTATTGTAGGTGCTTTCCTTCTCTTGTGTTTCCTGCATAGAGAAGTTCCTTTAGCATTTGTTGTAGAGCTGGTTTGGTGGTGCTGAATTCTCTTAGCTTTTGCTTGTCTGTAAAGCTTTTGATTTCTCCATCGAATCTTAATGAGATCCTTGCCAGGTAGAGTAATCTTGGTTGCAGGTTCTTCCCTTTCGTCACTTTAAGTATATCATGCCACTCCCTTCTGGTTTGTAGAGTTTCTGCTGAGAAGTCAGCTGTTAACCTTATGGGAGTTCCCTTGTATGTTATTTGTCGTTTTTCCCTTGCTGCTTTCAATAATTTTTCTTGGTCTTTAATTTTTGCCGATTTGATTAGTATGTGTCTCGGCATGTTTCTCCTTGGGTTTATCCTATATGGGACTCTCTGTGCTTCCTGGACTTGGGTGGCTATTTCCTTTTCTCTCTCTTCTCTTCTGGGACCCCTATACTGCAAATGTTGTTGCGTTTAATGTTGTCCCAGAGGTCTCTTAGGCTGTCTTCATTTCTTTTCTTTATTCTGTTCTGCAGCAGTGAATTCCACCATTCTGTCTTCCACGTCACTTATCCGTTCTTCTGCCTCAGTTATTCTGCTATTGATTCCTTCCGGTGTAGTTTTCTTTTCAGTTATTGTATTGCTCATCTCTGTTTGTTTGTTCTTTAATTCTTCTAGGTCTTTGTTAAACATTTCTTGCCTCTTCTCGATCTTTGCCTGCATTCTTTTTCCAAGGTCCTGGATCATCTTCACTATCATTATTCTGAATTCTTTTTCTGGAAGGTTGCCTATCTCCACTTCATTTAGTTGTTTTTCTGGGGTTTTATCTTGTTCCTTCATCTGGTACATAGCCCTCTGCCTTTTCATCTTGTCTATCTGTCTGTGAATGTGGTTTTTGCTCCACAGGCTGCAGGATTGTAGTTCTTCTTGCTTCTGCTGTCTGCCCTCTGGTGGATGAGGCTATCTACGAGGCTTGTGCAAGTTTCCTGATGGGAGAGACTGGTGGTGGGTAGAGCTGACTGTTGCTCTGGTGGGCAGAGCTCAGTAAAACTTTAATCAGCTTGACTGCTAATGGGTTGGGCTGGGTTCCCTCCCTGTTGGTTGTTTGGCCTGAGGCAACCCAACACTGGCGCCTACCTGGGCTCTTTGGTGGGGCTAATGGCAGACTCTGGGAGGGCTCACGCCAAGGAGTACTTCCCAGAACTTCTGCTGCCAGTGTCCTTGTCCCCACGGTGAGCCACAGCCACCCCCCGCCTCGGCAGGAGAACCTCCAACACTGCCTCCAGCAGGCATGTCTGGTTCAGTCACCTGGGGTCACTGCTCCTCCCTTGGGTCTTGATGTGCACACTACTTTGTGTGTGCCCTCCAACAGTGGAGTCTCTGTTTCCCCCAGTCCTGTTAACGTCCTGCAAGCAAATCTCATTAGACTTCAAAGTCTGATTCTCTAGGAATTCCTCTTCCCATTGCCGGACCCGCAGGTTGGGAAGACTGACGTGGGGCTCAGAACCTTCACTCCAGTGGGTGGACTTCTGTGGTATGTGTTCTCCAGTCTGTGAGTCACCCACCCAGCAGTTATGGGATTTGATTTTACTGTGATTGCGCCCCTCCTACCATCTCATTGTGGCTTCTCCTTTGTCTTTGGATGTGGGGTATCTTTTTTGGTGAGTTCCAGTGTCTTCCTGTCAATGATTGTCCAGCAGATAGTTGTGATTCTGGTGTTCTCACTGGAGGGAGTGAGTGCACATCCTTCTACTCCGCCATCTTGGTTCCACCCCTAAAGCTCTCTAAATTCTGCAAGCACATTGTACATGGTTGCATCTACAGTGTACAGATCTGTGGCCTACCTATAACCATGGCTAAACCTAAATGCAATATTGGAGTTGACCTTTCAGTGTTGAGCTACTTGCCTCCACCCTCAAATATGTGACCGATCAAGTTTTCAAGTTATAACAGTTTAAAATTCCCAAGCAGAAACAGTATTACCTGACAGGAAAATATACTGGAGAATCAAAAGTACATTTTAATTTTTAATCATTGTAGAGGCTATTAAAGCCAAAGCAGAGAACGCCAAATATCTAGACTGATAGGTCTATCAGAGAGGTTAATCTGCCCCCTTCTACTACTCCCTTTAAAATAATCTGCCTCTGCTTTCAGCCCTGAAGGCCCTTTTACACTATGTGAATCTTTCCCTTTTGCACAGGTAACTGAACAAATCAAAGACAACTGAACTAAGGTGGATTAATCCACTTCTTAAGTCAGCAAATCTAGTTTTTTTTTTTTTTCATTGAAAATCTAAGTAAATAAACAAGTGGAACTTCATTGAACTAAAGAGATTCTGCACAGCAAAAGAAACAATCAGTACATAGAAAAGGCAACCTACAGAATGGGAGAAAATATCACACCACAAATTGTATCTGATAAGGGGTTAATGTCCAAACTACATAAAGAACTCTCAACCTGATGGCAATGAAACCAAATAACACAATTAACAATGAGCAAAGGACATGAATAGACATTTTTCCAAGGAAGACATACAAATGATCGATAGGTTATATGAAATTGTGCTTAACATAACCAATCATCAGGGAAAAACCACAATGAGGTATCACCTCACACCTGTTGGGATGGCTATTAAAAAGAAAACCACAAGTGTTGGCAAGGATGTGGTTGATTGAATCCGTGGATGGGGGACCCACAGATACAGATGGCCAACTGTACTATGCCATTCTATATAAGGGACTTGAGCATATGAGGATTTGGGTACCTGCAGAGGGTCCTGGAACCAATACCCCCATGGATGTTGCAGGATGACTGTACTCAGTTTGTTTCCTTCTCTCCCATCCTGCAGCCCTTACACCTTCACAAATGTCTTTCCTACGGTCACTCACCAATAAACTTGCTGCACACAAACCTCAGTCCAGAATCTGCTTCCTGGGAAATACAACTTCCAAAACTATATTAAGATCTATGTTATTTCTTAGTGTTTAAGACCATGGCCTCTTGAATAGGACTTGAATTCTAGTCCTAATACACCACTTTTTAGCTGTGTAACTTTAGAGAAGTATTTCACTTCTTCATGCTCACTTATATAAAAGTAATTATTATAATACCTTACCTGAGGGTTGTTTGTAAAATTAAATGAGTAAATGTGTATAAAGCACTTAGAATTAAGGTGCTTAGATAAAGGAGAAGATAAAGAATTGTTACAATTATTCAATTGATTAATTATATAATCTTAATCATAATAATGCAACTGATAAGATTAAAAGTGTCTCTGCTTATTATCATGTCCAGTGACTCATTTAGGGTATACACACGTGCACATGCATACACACATATTAAATCAAATTTTATCAATAATTCAATCATTTGTCAATCATGTCAGTCATTATTATGACACAAAGAGAGCCTGTCTTGTGAATTAGGACTTGTGCAAGTCCCAAGTAGATCCTGCTCTTAATCCCACCTTCCTGAAAGCTGCGGTAGAAAGCATATAAGAATGGTATCTGTGGAACCAATGAACAGCAGGTAAATATTTACTATGTGGTTGAGAATAGTAAGTTTGATTTACACTGCAATTGGAGAGTGGTAGAAGAATAATCCAGTCAATGTTAGTCTTTGCCGTTGTTCAGAACATCTACTTAGTATGATGGTGAGGACACAAGGGCCACACTTTCTCTGATTAAACTAAAACTATCACTGCTAATGATGGGGCAGATAGTGACACAACATTACCAATCTTCTAGGATTGAAAAACAAGTAAGACCCCCCTCTCCCCAGTATAGTTTAGGCAGCCTTATGTAGACTGTCACTTAGACAAAAATTTTACTGTTGAATATACTTTGAGTGATAATTTTTTCTTATTTATTTTTTCTCTGATGTTAATATGCATGTGAATCACCTGAGCATATTTTTAAACTGGGTTCTGGTTGATGAGATTATGCCTTTCCACCAAGCTTCCAGGTGAATGTTAACGTTGCTGCTGACCCACAGGCCATAATTTGACTAGCAAAGTCTTAAGCAGAATCTTGACTTGTGTTTAGGATCTAGGAAGACTCATGTCTTGTTGGACTTCCTAATGTTATATTTTAAAGTCAAATAACTCTTACTTATATCATCTTCTACACACAAGCACTCCATCCTTAGTTATATTACGGTGCATTTTTAGAGCCCTGAACCTTAACATTGACTTGTCCTAATACCAAATTATAAGATATGATTGCTATCCTAGAGCAATTCATGTAAATTAGCCCATCTGACATATACACACCTACACACTCAAGCTACTGTCAATTGTGCCCAAATGTCAGAGCTGCTGTTTTCTGGATCATGTCATTTTACATTCAGAATAAAGGGCATGAGATGATTAAAGATTCCTGAAAAGGGGAGACCAAACCTTTCTAGGTTGTGGCATCATGAGATCATACCATATCGTGTCTTGGGTCTTTTGGGCAAGGCTAAGATTAGAAACTATTTCTTCATATTAGCTTAATCATCCTATAAGGAGAGCAAGAGACAACATCCAATGTTCCAAATCTTGTAAATTGAACTCTGCTCCTAACAGGTTGGCATCTTGTTCTGGTACTACTGGAGAGCTCCTTCAGCCCTCTTCCTTTAAGAGGAACAACATCTAGCAGCATCACGGCCCCTGAGTACCAGATCAGTCATGGACTTCAATGCCCTTGCTTCTTCATTGTCAAAGGGGTAAAGGAATTTGACCAAGATCTTTGTAGCAATATCCTACTAGGAATGATGGGCATAAAAGAGCTCTTGGCTCTAGAGATCTGAGGGTTAGTATTAAGCCACATTTGGGACTATGAATTGTCACCTTCAGTGATGGGAATATCTTCATGTTTTTTAACTTCATAGAAAATTTACTAGTGCTAAAAATTCACTCCTAAGGTAACCAGAATGCATGTCTCAATAATAACTTCCAGGAATATAGACAAGTGCCTGGCATTGTTTGAAAGGTGAGTTTACTATCCTGAAGGATAACAGAATACATCCATTCACATATTCCTGCTGGCGATTTTTTCATGGTTTTCACATGTACCTCAACTGAAGCTAATAGGAGTCTCTCAGACATAAAGATTTTTGGTCACCTCTCTTTGTAACGTCTTCCTCTCTAAAAGGATTATCTTTTATTCCTTTATATTTGATTATTATTAAATTGTTGGTGGTCTTAAGACAAATTATGATTAGGAATTTTATTAGCTAATTTGTACAAAAGAAATTTAAAAAGAAACTTGTGAAAGAATGTGACCTGTATTATTTATTTTACAAGTCTGAACTTAATGATAATTTAAAAAATATTTCCCTTGAAAACAAAGGATCCATTCTTTGTCACCAACTGAATTATAAATTATTAGCTGCTGTCTTTCATAAATAGTTTAGATTATGGTCTAATTTATCTCAATTAGTGTGTTGGTTACTTTAATAGATGAATGCATTAATTTTAATTGGGTAATGACTAATTGGATAGGTATCAGCCTACCAAACTGTTTTGCTTACTTGTTAAAAAAAGCTCAGAAGTAATACTAGACCTAAGTGATACCAGTACAACTTAATGCATTTAAAAATATAATTCCATATCAGATTATATTTTTACACAGATATTGAAATTCAAATGCCAAAAATTCACAAATATCTAAAATAATTTTCAAAGGGAACTGAAAGGGGAAAATTTTCTATTAAAAATCTATTCCTTGTTTCAATAAAAATGAGCAGCTGTATGTTCAGACTCTGGACTCACTTGAGCCTGAGTTAGATTGTTATCATCACTTTAAGTAAGAAGGAACTGTGTCATCAAGGAATTAGATGCTTTATACCATTTTTCCTTGGAAGTACTTTGGGGGAATATATGATGTTCACATTCTGGCTGCAGTTCCATAACCTTCTTAAGAACCAGGGACACAGAAAACAGAAATAATGAAAGGAATTATCATTTCACGTTCAAATCCAGAAGACATCATACATGTTTCTAATTCGTTTTTTTAAACTTACTAATTAAAATGAGGTATGAATTTATGAAGAAATAACATAATTCAATGATCCAAAGAATTTCCCTTGTTATTCAATCAGAACTTGATTCAATTTAGTAATAACTGTAAAACAAGCTATAAAAAACAAAGGTGTAAAATAATTTTTATAATATAAATTAAACTGTGTAATGATGTCAAATTTGAAGTTATTTCATACCTTCCTTTTCTGTGTGTGTTCACATTTTTATCTTAATTTTAAATGATGCTAAGTATAACTAGGCACTTGCATATTTTTTCATTTACTGAAATTGATTTCTTACCAGTCTCATACATCTCCAAAACTTATGATACACTATACTCACATATTTCAATTTTTAAAATTAATTGTTTGCCCCCAATTGCCCTATTAGCATAAAGCCTATTACCTAAATTTAAGGGGTCCCTGAGTTTTCTACAAATATCAGGGGCTTTATTAATTCCCTTACAAAAGGTCCCAGGGATACTTATGTAAATTAACCTAGTTTTCTCCAGTGACCAGCTTTGTATAAAGAGCTCAAAAACGATTCACGAACTTCCTGTTTCATCTTTGATACCTTAAGGTGCTTGGGGGTCATCACTCCCATTCTCACAACAATAAAAGGTTAAAGAAACTGAAAATCAGTAACTTCTTGGATACATCAGAGAACTGAGGTCATAGGGCAAACCATCATCTTGAAATGTGGAGAGATGGGCAAATCCAGAGTCACAGCAATGATGTTTACCTGAGAAGATGCCCTCGGAGCCATGTACTGATAGAAACAGTTAAATAGTAATTTTTACAAATTACTGGAATCTGAGAAAATCTTGGGACTTCCAACTCAGAGGGTCCCTACACTTTCAAGGAGTTTACCACCTGTGGCCATATTAGGTTCTCAAAGTGAAGAACCAGAAAAGATCTACTCATAGCTCTGGCTGGGAGGGTAAGAAAGAATGATCACAGTAAAATATAGCCATAGAATTCTCCACAGTGATAATCAATTTTGCAAGGAAAAAGACTATACCAGAGCTATATCAGGCTATACCAGAGCTTTCTCTCTCCTGGAGGAAGGGTATCCTCTCTCTCCAGGGCCTTCTAGCCTTCCTGTATCTTAAGGATTAAAAAAAAAAAAAGAAAGCTATACTAATGAGGAACACATGTGAAGGCCACAGTCCAGGAACAGAGACTCACTGAAAGTCTGATATTTAATCATAAGAATATAGAATCGTTCTCCCCCACATCCTGCCACCACAACAAGTCACCGGTATAACTGCAGTGAGTTGCAGCTAAAAGGCCTTCATGACACAGAATCTGAGGACTCTTTAGGGAAGCCCAAAGTCAAGAAGGGAGACAAAAGAAGTAGAAGATACTTGAGGAATTTAAAGCCTCTGTTACCTACACTATAGAAAACATAACATAGAGACAACTTCTAACCAGATTAATATAAATTTTCTCATTAAAAGGACATATTTATTTCAGTTTCTGTGATTGAATTCAAGTCTGGCTGTGAACAAAAAATAAAATGGCATTCCAAAAGTAAAAAAAAAATTTCTTCAACTCACTCTGAAGAAATACAATAATAATGAGAAACAGATTCATTCCAGACATAGATGTTAGAATTATCAAGCAGAGAATTTAAAGTAACTAATATTAATATATTTAATATTAAGGGATGTAATGGAAAAATACATGGCATGCAAGATCAGATCTAAGCAAGGAGATGGAAATTCTTAGAAGGAAGCCCCAAAAAGTGCTAAAAAAAAAGAAAAGGAAAACAGAGCAAAACATCCAAGAACTATGGGGCAATTACAAAAGATGTAGCATACACATATATACAACAATAAGAATTACAATGGACCTCTTGTCAGAAATCACAAAAGCAACAAGGAGAGGAGTGAAATATTAAGGAAAAGAAAACCTGCACCAACTTAGAATGCTGAATCTAATAAAATTATACTTCAAAATTTAAGAGAAATAATGAAATTTCCTGACAAACAGAAACAAAGGGAATTAATTCATCACTACCAACTTTCCTTGCAAAAAATGTTAAAAGAAGTTCTTCAGGAAGACTAAAAATTATATAAATCAGAAATTCAGATCTATATAAAGAAAGGAAGTGCATAGGACTTTAAGACTTACTATAAAGCTATAATATTTAAAACACTGATACTGGAAAAATAATAGATCAATGGAATAGAATAGAGTTCAGCAATAGATACAAACATAATCAAATGATATAAGGTAATTCAACAGATAAAAGATAATCTTTCAACAAAGGAAGCTAGATCAATTTGAATCCCATAGGCAAAAAAAAAAAAAAAAAAGTGAACTTAGGCATATACCTTATACCTTCCACAAAAATTAACTCAAAGTGGATCATAGGCCTACATGTAAAATACAAACTAACATTTCTAGAAAAGAACATAGGAGAAAATCTAGATAACCTTGGATTTGGTAAGAAAGTTCTTAGAATTAACACCAAAAGCACAGCCCATGAAAAGAAAATTGTAAAGTTTGACATTATTATTATTATTTTTAACATACTTATTGGAGTATAACTGCTTTACAATATTGTGTTAGATTCTGCTGTATAACAAAGTGAATCAGCTATACATATACATACATCCCCATATCTCCTCCCTCTTGCGTCTCCCTCCCACCCTCCTTATCCCACCCCTCTAGATGGTCACAAAGCACCGAGCTGATCTCCCTGTGCTGTCTGGCTGCTTCCCACTAGCTATCTATTTTACCTTTGGTAGTGTATATATGCCCATGCCACTCTGTCACTTTGTCCTAACTTACCCTTCTGCTTCCCCGTGTCCTCAAGTCCATTCTCTACGTCTGCGTCTTTATTCCTGTGCTGCCCCTAGGTTCTTCAGAACCTTTTTTTTTTAGATTCCATATATATGTGTTAGCATACGGTATTTGTTTTTCTCTTTCTGACTTACTTCACTCTGTATGACTGTCTCTAGGTCCATCCACCTCACTACAAATAACTCAATTTTGTTTCTTTCTAAGGCTGAGTAATATTCCATCATATATATGTGCCACATCTTCTTTATCCATTCATCTGTTGATGGACACGTAGGTTGCTTCCATGTCCTGGCTATTGTAAATAGAGCTGCAATGAACACTGTGGTACATGACTCTTTTTGAATTATGGTTTTCTCAGGGTATATGCCCAATAGTGGGATTGCTGGGTCGTATGGTAGTTCTATTTTTAGATTTTGAGGAACCTCCATACTGTTCTCTATAGTGGCTGTATCAATTTACATTCCCACCAACAGTGCAAGAGGGTTCCCTTTTCTCCACACCCTCTCCAGCATTTATTGTTTGTAGATTTTTTGATGATGGCCATTCTGACTGGTATGAGGTGATACCTCATTGTAGTTTTGATTTGCATTTCTCTAATTATTAGTGATGTTGAGCATCCTTTCATGTGTTTGTTGGCATCTGTATAACTTCTTTGGAGAAATGTCCATTTAGGTCTTCTGCCCAGTTTTGGATTGGTTGTTTGTCCTTTTGATATTGAGCTGCATGAGCTGCTTGTAAATTTTGGAGATTAATACTTTGTCAGTTTTTTCATTTGCAAATATTTTCTCTCATTCTGAGGGCTGTCTTTTTGTCTTGTTTATGGTTTCCTTTGCTGTGCAAAAGGTTTAAGTTTCATTAGGTCCCATTTGTTTATTTTTGTTTTTATTTCCATTTCTCTAGGAGGTAGGTCAAAAAGGATCTTGCTATGATTTATGTCATGGACTGTTCTGCCTATGTTTTCCTCTAGGAGTTTTATAGTGTCTGGCCTTATATTTAGGTCTTTAATCCATTTTGAGTTTATTTTTGTGTATGGTGTTAAGGGGTGTTCTAATTTCATTCTTTTACATGTAGTTGTCCAGTTTTCCCAGCACCACTTATTGAAGAGGCTCTCTTTTCTCCATTGTATATTCTTGCCTCTTTTATCAAAGTGATTATATGACTATATGTGCATGGGTTTATCTCTGGGCTTTCTATCCTGTTCCATTGATCTATATTTCTGTTTTTGTGCCAGTACCATACTGTCTTGATTACTGTAGCTTTGTAGTATAGTCTGAAGTCTGAGAGCCTGATTCCTCCAGCTCCGTTTTTCTTTCTCAAGATTGCTTTGGCTATTCGGGGTCTTTTATGTTTCCATACAAATTGTGAAATTTTTTTGTTCTAGTTCTGTTAAAAATTCCATTGGTTGTTTGATAGGGATTGCATTGAATCTGTAGATTGCTTTGGGTAGTATAGTCATTTTCACAATGTTGATTCTTCCAATCCAAGAACATGGTATATCTCTCCATCTGTTTGTATCATCTTTAATTTCTTTCATCAGTGTCTTATAGTTCTCTGCATACAGGTCTTTTGTCTCCTTAGGTAGGTTTATTCCTAGGTATTTTATTCTTTTTGTTGCAATGGTAAATGGGAGTGTTTCCTTCATTTCTCTTTCAGATTTTTCATCATTAGTGTATAGGCCTGCAAGAGATTTCTTGCATTAATTTTGTATCCTGCTACTTTACCAAATTCATTGATTAGCTCTAGTACCTTTCTGGTAGCATCTTTAGGATTCTCTATGTATAGTATCATGTCATCGGCAAACAGTGACAGTTTTACTTCTTCTTTTCCGATTTGGATTCCTTTTATTTCTTTTTCTTCTCTGATAGCTGTGCCTAAAACTTCCAAAACTATGTTGAATAATAGTGGTGAGAGTGGACAACCTTGTCTTGTTCCTGATCTTAGAGGAAATGTTTTCAGTTTTTCACCATTGAGAAAGATGTATAGCTGATTCACTCTGTTATAAAGCAGAAACTAACACACCATTGTAAAGCAATTAAACTCCAATAAAGACGTTAACAAAAAAAAAGCACATAAACAAATCTATTTGTGTCCTTCAATAATTGCATGTCAGAAGTCATATAAAATATCAATAAGCATTGCCAGAAACCAGTTTGGGCTTACACTCATTTATACACATTAGATAAAAATTGGAAATGTTCTGTGGGTTGTAAATTTTGTTTGTTGGACATAAACAATTAGCTGACTGTCCAGAATATTCACAGGTTTGGAAGCATTTGTTCAATAGCAGAGGCCTGATCTGCTTTTACTTAACTCTGGCATTAAATGTACACCCTGCTGTTTTTGTTGTCATTTGTCCTGTACATTTTCATTAACAAAGTTTGGTTATCCCTAAACTAAAAGCTTCACAGATTAAAGGCTTTGTCTTCTTAACTACCTTCGTTGCTTAGAAATGACCGCTCATAATTAGTTACTTCATAAATGGAGTCTTAAGATGGTATAAATAAATGCCAGAATACTCATGTGATATTTTAATTCAGAAGTTTAAGTATTTGTGACTCATTAATACCTGTTCTGCATAGTGAAAGCATATGGTTTATGTTTGCATATCATTTTTGCTATTGATAATATATTTAGTTCAGTACAACTAAAAGTTATACCAACTATAATGCTGAGGAAGAAATACTCCATCATTATCAAGATTTGCCCCCACTTAGTTGATTCCTGAGATAGTCAATTAAGGATATGCTTCAATTTGCTTGTATTAAAAGTGAGGTTTTAATAACTATATTGTATTCCCTCTAGATTGGCTTTAAGTATTAAATAAGACAAAGCACATATAAGTAGTTATCTTTGTGATATAAAATATCCAGCACTTACCAGTATTAGTTGGACAGCTGGCGAATCACTCACTCAGACTACCCATGAGCTCCCGGTACCTAATAATGTTTAGCAAATATGCTCACTAATTGAGCTCTGAACCAAAAGAACTCTCCTCCTAAGTGTCACCTTTGAAAATGTATTCTCAACACCAATGTCTTTTTGGATTTCTTAATGTCTTTTTGGATGTCATTTGAATAGGGTATAAAATATAACAATAATAAATGTTATATTTTTTCTGTCAATATGAATCCATGTTAGTCCTAAAGGAAACACATTCAAAATGACACATGGTGACAGATTACAATAGAAGCTGAAGGAGGCACAAAGTTATGCGAAGTCCAAACTTTGGCAGGTCTTTTGGTTTTACTGCCAGTTCCTTGCCAAAAACCTATTTGATAGATGAGAACAATTTGTCTTTTTGGACATTCATGAATGAGACACTGCAGACATTGAATTATACATACAGAGGTGAAATCCACTTTTCATATCTGAATTTAGTAGGTGAATATGGAAGTAGAATTAAACGTCCCAGATGTCTTGCCAACTTAAACTACAATAAATCTAAATGTTCAGACTAGTTCACCTAAATCACTGTATCTGGTACACAGAAGCATTCCATAGAGGTTTATACTTGATACTAATGATACTAATAGCTTCTTTGAAAACATGCATATAGAATACCTTACTCATTATTGGACACTTTTATTCTGAAGGATAGAGTTTATATTTCTCACCACAAACGAGCTCATCTGATGTGCAAATTTTGAGGTGTCTCTGAGATATGAAACACTGGCAAAAAGCAGGTTGAAATCTCAGGGCAGATCATGAGTAACATACTTCAGATTTTGTATAAAGGATAATGGAAGGCAATAGCACTTCAAAGGTATTGTTCATGAAGCAAAGGTGTAAAGGATTAGGCAGGCCAACATATCTGTAAGAGTAAACAAACATTTAAACAAATGTTCACAGTACAGTGTAAATGCTTGACAGAAGTACTGTCAGCTCTCCATACCCATGATTCCATATCCATGGATTCAACCAACTGCTGATTGAAAACATTTTTTTAAAAATCAGTAAAGTCCCAAAAAGCAAAACTGGAATTTGCTGAGTGCTGGCAACTATTTACATAGCATGTACATTGTATGAGGTATTACAAGTAATCTAGAGATGATTTAAAGTATATCGGAGGATATGCATAGGTTAGATCATATGCAAATACTACACCTTTTTATATAAGGGACTTGAGCATCCATGGATTTTAGTATCTGCAGGCAATCCTGGAACAAATTCCCTGTGGATACTGAGGCACCACTGTAGATACAAAAATTGGGACATCCTTCTAAGAGAAAATTATATTTGAGGTCATTTTTGAAAAGGAAGTTTCCGGGTGGAGAAGTGATTGATCATTCTAAGTAGAGGACACACATAGTAAAGTCTACTAAATCTCATTGTGGCTTATATTTGAAAAGTGTCCATGAAATGAAATATAGAACATTATTTTGTGAACAGAGAGCAAAATGCCTTGAGTATCTGACTTTGGGTTTGATTTTTATTCCGTCTACCATGAAGATTATTCAAAGGATTTTAATTAGAATAATGACAAGATTGAATTTGTGTTTCAGAAATGTAACTCTAGTCACAATATTGTGAACCAACTAGAAGAAGTAGAGAAGAGAGACTTAAAATTCTTGAAGTGAAAATTATAAGATATTAAACTAACCTAATAACAATGAAATGACTCAAGAAAATGATTTGAGATATATTTCAAAAGAAAAAAATGACAGAAATTTGTGAATTATTAAATGTGGGAGATAAAGGAATATATGAAAATGTATGAAGAGGCATATTCATTATTACATGCACTTTCAATAAATGTCTAAAGAACTGTTTTTGACATTTCAGTCTTAAGTATCTATATAATAGCATTGCAAGAGAGATAGCACATAGGATAATTGAATATTTAACAGAAAAAAGAAAAGTTCAGTCTCTTACATGTGATTATTGATGTACCAATGCAACATCTGGTGGTTTTCCATTGCATATTGTAAATAAAGACTTACAAGTTGAAAAACACCAAAAATACTTCAGATTCAATAAAAGTGAAGTTGAAAACATGAGCATTTATAAAATGTTCTCCATGGAGCATGGTCATGCAGAAATAAGGAGAGAATAATTTGTAAGGGGGAGTTTTCAAGTTCTCACAGAAAGATGTTATACAAGATTATCTGATTTGTTTTTCTCTTTCTGACTTACTTCACTCTGTATGACAGACTCTAGGTCCATCCACCTCACTACAAATAACTCAATTTCGTTTCTTTTTATGGCTGAGTAATATTCCATTGTATATATGTCCACATCTTCTTTATCCATTCATCTGTTGATGGACACGTAGGTTGCTTCCATGTCCTGGCTACTGTAAATAGAGCTGCAATGAACATTGTGGTACATGACTCTTTTTGAATTATGGTTTTCTCAGGGTATACGCCCAGTAGTGGGATTGCTGGGTCGTATGGTAGTTCTATTTTAATACCATATGCTAACACATATATATGGAATCTAAAAAATAAAAATGTTCTGAAGAACCTAGGGGCAGGACAGGAATAAAGACGCAGACGTAGAGAATGGACTTGAGGACACAGGGAGGGGGAAGGGTAAGTTGGGATGAAGTGAGAGAGTGGCATGGACTACCAAATGTAAAATAGATAGCTAGTGGGAAGCAGCCACATAGCACAGGGAGATCAGCTCGGTGCTTTGTGACCACCTAGAGGGGTGGGATAGGGAGGGTGGGAGGGAGATGCAAGAGGGAAGAGATGTGGGGATATATGTATATGTATAGCTGATTCACTTTGTTATACAGCAGAAACTAACACACCATTGTAAAGCAAATATACTCCAATAAAGATGTTAAAAAAAAAGAAAGATTTTCTGAGTGTATCAGTTTCTGCATGGAGTTACAAAATGAAATAGAGAAAAAAATGAAAGACGAGCTAGGGAAGTTATCTTTAATAAAGTTAGGTTTCACAGTCCCCTGGGCTTTTTTTTCTTGGATCTGAGTCTGATAGTGAGGCTTGGGAATATTTGGAAGGTTTAAACAATGATTAACTCAGGTAAAGGATAGCCTTTCCTCCTCTAATCTCCCCTAAAATCTGAATTTAACAAAATACAGGTTAAATACCATTCTATAGCCTTTTCTTTTGTAAGACCTTTTATATAGAGATAAGCCCAATATTTTAAAATGAGTGAATTTAAACAACTTGTGAGTATTTTGTAATGTTCTAACTAGTGAAAAATATATGTTCTTCAAATTACACTTTAAAATTTGCAATGATTTAAGGCAATTTACCGATGGAATACATGAATACAAAAAGCTGGTACTATAAATATTTTTTAAGTCTTCAGTTTAGGGTAGCAAATGACATAATGAAACACAAATTCTCCTAATAATCTAGGAAAATATTTTCTTTCAATATCTTCATACCACAAATATGCACTTTATATATATGGGAGCTGTGTGTGTGTGTGTGTGTGTGTGTGTGTGTATATATATATATATATATATATATATATATATATATATGTATATATATATATGAAAAAATGTAAAATATGTATAGATATACACATGTATATATGTTATATATATATACATTTTTGCGTGAGTATATGTATAGACACATACACACATGTATCAGTTGAGCTATATTTAAGAAACTATTATTTAGAAGACATAAAAAATACAAAAATACAAATAAATATCTGGGGCAAATATTTTATACTTTTAAAGATAAAGGCCAAATTTTGACAAAGTTTTTAGGAATAGCATAATGCAATGTACATATATACCAATTTTCCTGCCAAATATTGACTTAAGAGGCAAAACATTCTCATTTTGCTGCAATAGCTCAAAATCTCATGGGGGATCCTCTTTTGGAAACACTTTCAGAGACATTTTACTGGTAATTTAAGAAAATCAATCTCAATTACTTTAAATTCATACCTAATTTTAAACTCCAAATGGATATTCTCAATGTGATTGCTCACCTTGTTTGCCAGATTTAGATCCAAAAGGGTATTAAAACAATTAAATTCTCCCCCAAAATATGAAATGTTGCTTCAACAATGAATATTTAAAAGCATGCTCTAAAATATCTGAAGGAAATTCTAGAAGAGTTCTAGTGTTTTTAAGATTAATATGCATTAACTTTATACCTACAGATGACCACGAATTCTAGAATTTTTAATGTATATATTAAGATTCTATCATATTATTGCTAAATTCCAGGCTGTACTATTTTACCATCGTATAAATATCAATGTTTAAATACATAAAGTCATTGCTCAGATGTCAAGCTGTCAATTTAATGTTGAAAATATTCTGGCCACCATCACTGAATTATACATTATCCTGTCTTAATTGTAAGATATAGAGGCAAAACATAAAAAAAATAAACATATTAAAAGGTAGCATGGTTATTTGTTGTTTTGTTTTTGCTCTTTTTTCTATTGAGGTGTAGGAGTTCCTTATGTTTTGAATATTAACCCCTTATCAGATATAGGATTTGAAAATATTTTCTCCCATTCTGTACATTGCCTTTTTAATTTTTTGATTGTTTCTTTTGCTGTGCAGAAGTGCTTTAGTTTGATATAGTCTCGATTGTCTATTTTTGCTTCTGTTGCTTGTACTTTTGGGGACATATCCAAAAAATTATTGCCAAGACCAATGTCAAGAATATTTTCCCCTATGATTTCTTCTAGGAATTTTAGAGTTTCAGGTCTTATATTTAAATCTGCAATCTTTTTTGAGTTAATTTTTGTGTATGGAATAAGATAAGCATTCAACTTCATTCTTTTGCACATTGACATCCAGTTTTCCTAACACCATTTGTTGAAAATAATTTTTTCTCCATTGTATATTTTTGACACGTTTTTTGAAGGTCAATTGATTATATATGCATGGGTTAATTTCTAGTCTCTCTCTTCTGTTCCATTGGTCTATATGTCTGTCTTTATGCCAGTACTGTACCGTTTTAATTCCTATACCTTTGCAATATATTTTGAAATTAGGAAGTGTGATGCTTCCAGCTTCTCCAGGTTGCTATGGCTATTCAGTGTCTTTTTTGCTTCCATGTGAATTTAGGATTTTTTTTTCTTTTCTGTAAAAAATGCCATTGGGACTTTGATGGAGATATAGTTGAATATGCAGATCGCTTTGGGTAGTATGGACATTTTAACTGTAGCAAGAACAGTTCTAATCTAAGAACATTGGTTGTCTTTCCATTTATTTATGTCTTCTTTAATTTATTTCATCAATGTTTTGTAGTTTTCAGAATGTACAAGTCTTTCATTTCCTTGGTTAAGTTCATTACTAAGTATTTTTTGATGCTATCATAAATGAGGTTGTTTTCTTAATTTTCTCTTTGGATAGTTCACTGTTAGTATATAGAGACACATCTAAATTTTGTTATGTCTATTTTGTATCCTGAAATTTTACTGAATTTGATTAAAAATGAGCAAAGTACTTGAACAGACATTTTTTCCAAAGGAGACATACAAATGGCCAGATATATGAAAGGGTGCTCAACACCACTAATCATCAGGGAAATGCCAATCACAATGAGATATCACCTCACACCTGTTAGAACGGCTGTTAAAAAATATCACAAGGAAATCACATTTTCTGTGGGTCAGAAGTCTAGGCATGGCTTTGATGTGTCTCTGATTTAGGATGTATCATAGGCTGCAGTCAAGGTGTTGGCCAGGGCTGCAGCCTCATGTCAAGGCTCTACTGAGGATGGATCTTTTCTAAGCTCAGATGCCTCTTGGCAGAGTTAGTTTTTTACATGATATTGGATGTACAGGCCTCAGTTCCTTGCTGCTTCTCAGCAGGAAGCTGCCCTCAGTTACTCATGATGTGGGCCTCTCCACAGAGCAGTTCCCAGTATAGTAGCTTGTTCCATCAAAGTCAGCAAGAGAGAGAATTACAAAATAGAGGGGATAATTTTATGTATTCTGCTCTTCAGAAACAAGTCATAAGGTCCACCCACTGTGACCTTGAGAAATGCATAATACTTAAAGATTTTTCTGAGGTGGACAGTGGTAAATTACATAATGTGGTTTTTCTATACTGTATTGTGAAATGTGTCAACATCTGAGAGATCTTCGTAACTAAGTGAACCAATATTTTCCAAATGACCAATGCGGACCCAGAAAACTTCTTATATGTCATCCATCACCCTAGCAGTAACTCTAACAGTTAGAGGTTCTGAAGCTTAATATATGTATATGTGTGTATGTGTGTGTGTGTGTGTGTGTGTATATATATATATATATATATATATAGAGAGAGAGAGAGAGAGAGAGAGAGAGAGAGAGCTGAGAACAGTGCCAACAAAATTGGAATGTGGACACTAAAGGATAGGTAAGTAGGGTTATCTACCAAGACACTTTATTATGCTTCTTAGAGTCTTGCTTAGGAGGGTATCATGCAGTTATGATAAATTTTCATTCTGATCTCAAATCTGTGAGTCAAAGGTTGGATGACATGGTCAACCACTTACATGATGCAGTAACATTAATTTAGGCACAAGAGATCAATAGATTCAAAATCTTGCCTCTATCTCAACCTTCAAAAGGGGAGATATTTTTTAATGCTATGTTAGCTATAATAGTTTGAATGCCTGTTAAGCAGACATTATGTACAAGCACATTGATTTAAGTCTTACACCAACCTGTGAGATGAATATTTATTCTTTTTAACAGATGACTAACCTGATAATTCAGAAAAATATATCTGTCCATACCAATGGGACTGAATTTCTTATTTAATATTATTAAATAGAGTCATTTAATCAAGTTTCTTCTAACATTTACCTAAACTTGTAGAACTTTAAAAATGTTGCCAATGTCAACCAAATTTTTTGAATAACTCTGAATATAAAGTCCATAACAAATTTTAAGAAACCTTTTGTCAATGTACAAGAATTTAAGTTTTTCTGTAAGGCCTGTGTTGTATTTAGTGTTTGTGGGTGTGTAACATGTGTGCATATGTGTGGTTGTATAAAAGAAGAAAGAGTAGAACAATTTTATGATGTTCCCTGTGAGCTCCTTTGTGTTACAGTACTTAATGTGTGCTGATCCATCTCTCTTTCATTCCTTTAGTTCTAATCAAGATATTTTTCACAATGGGTAATTAGCAGCCTATACAATATTGGCTAATGAAATTCTTTAGAGTTCCTGTTATTATATTGAAAGTAGAATTCATTTTAAAAGATTATGCAAATAACTTTTATTTCATAGGATATTTTCCTTGATTTTTAGTAATTTCTATTTTTTCCATCAATATTGACCAAAGTGAGACCCAAGACCTTTTGGAGTCAAAAAAGCCTTTGATTTCTTCCAATAGAAAATACACAGTGAAGACGGTTCTGGAAGTTGTTCCCAGGTACCATATACAAAAACTAATTTCTTTTTCTGGGAGTTGCAGTCTACAATGAAATATCTTCAATAGTGAAAACCCTGATGGGGAAGGAGTGGATATATTAATGTGGTCTCTTAAATAGAGTATGTACTAAAGACTTGGTGATATCAAACTATGAGCAATTTGGCTGAATTGTTTTGTGAAGGGTTTAGTACTGAATTTAGCAAATTAGGAGCTGGGAAAAAATCCTGAATTACATATCTCAAATATGCAATGCAACCTTAGGAATTAACTTACTGTTTATGAAGTCACAGCAGTACCTGGATGAAGAGATGTTCCTTTGTTCTGAAATATAATAAAAGACAAATAGTTTTTTTTCTTTATTTTAATCAATTTAGGTAAATGACTGACAATACTATTGTTCTAAAAGCACAGTTCAGCTGAAAGAAACACCAGATTGTCTCTAAATTATATTCTTCCCCAATGCTTAAATTGTCACTACTCTATACATCTGGTATTTTACATGCCATATTGAAAGAATATGGAAGTAGTATAGGATTGCTGCAAGAATTATCCTAGAAAAACATAAAAGGTATCTTGATCATTGCAGGGGTCTTTACTCTTAATTTTAGATTTGGCAGGCATTCAAGGCCTTTGTGGAAGCTAGACATGTTTTCCTACTTTAGTCATTAAAACATTATGCCTATATTTGTCTAGGTTTATGCACATTTTAGGAATTTTTCTGCGACCCATCTGGTAGCAGGGAATAGTATAGCAGATTTATTCCATTAATACTTAGGAGCTGGTTCAAATTTTGCTTAAAGAAGTAACACTATTTTGAGATGCAACATAAGATAAGGTAAAAACCGTGGGCTCTAGTGTGGTAGGAAATAATTGTTTTTTAATCTCATATATGCTAAACACTCTTACATTATATAACCATTCAGAGTCTTACTTTCCTTATCTTCATAATAGGCACTACTAACCCAGTTGTCCTAAGGCTGTTATGAGAATGGCAAAAAATAGATGATCGATAATGCTAATGTTTTGTGATATTTTCAAAATATTGATAAAGAAAAATCTTTTATGTTTGCTTATGTGCTGTTTTACCAACTAGTCAATAGAGATTATTTTGCATAGTCATTGGACAATTCAGCATTACTTAAGAAGCATTTAAAAATGCACTTTAATACTTGAAATGAAGAACATAAATGTAACATATTAACATTATTAGAACAATAATTTCTATTTAAATGGTAATTTTTCTTTGTGGAACTCTATACTGAGGGTTATAAAGTGAAAATCACCTGTTTTGTTTCAATTAGCCATTTGGAGAAAGCAAGGCAAGAAGGAAAGAATTCTCACCTTGCAACCAGACAACCAATGTTTTCAATTCTGTTTCTACTAGATATAAGTTTTTGTGCATGTGGGAATATCAGTTTATCTTTTAAACCTTAAAGTTAGTTTGGCCATCTGCAAAATGAAGTTATTGGTACATCAGTGTTCCTGTAAGGATTAATACAGTTTAAGAAACACCCAACACAGTAACTTGGCTCTTAGCAGAATCTAAACAAATATTAGTTTTCATTCTTCAAATTAAGGGAAACAAGACAAATTGGTATATTCTCCTATCTATATATAATTTTCATGCCTGAGGCTTTTTGTTCTTATTTTGATTAATATTTATGGAAGGATTCTTGAAGAATAAAATAAATCACATACCTACAGCAGTTATCAGACCAATGAAGCCCCAAATTCTTATTTAATGAAGGTACCCAGACCACAGTAGACAATGGGTTTCATTCTATTTCAAAAACTAGATTATTACACATTTCTAAATATGAAAAAATTTGAAAGAATACTACATAAACACAATTACAACATAATCACACTAAAATCTTACCACGTCTATACAAGCATTCATGACTATCATCAATTACTCACTTTTTTCTATTGAGTAGATCCACTGACTCCCTTGGCTAACTCTCAGAGACTGACAATGTAAAATTCACCTATGTTCTGGTCATGGTGGTCTTTCTTAGAATTATCTTAATGTTATCATTTATTTGAAGAAGGCAGCATATCATTTTAGGTTAAAACCATGATGTATTCATTTAAAGATCCTGCCTTAATACTGTTTATAGTTAACTGTTACAGAACTAAGTTTTATGTATTGATGAAAGTTCAGTGGAACATTTGGAGAGAGCATGTGGCACTCAATGTGCTAAAATTGAAAACTACAAGTTAAGAAAATAAATAGAGATTCAATAATTCTTTTATCATACATGTTCTTTATAATAGTAACAATATGGTAAAACATTTTAATTTGTATTCAATAAATATTTAAGAAGTAACTACCATGTATGATTTTTCATTGTTGTTTATAGGGAAAAACCAATGAATATGATCTTTTCCATTATGGAAAAGAGGTAATGGAGGAGACAGACATTACACAAACAAATATATAAGCCTTCAATGCAAGTTATGGTAAGTACGATGAAGAATGGATTGTTTTGAGAGAAAAGGAGAAAAATAATTGAAATTAGTGGGCTTAAGGAAAATCTCTCTGAGAAAGTGACATTGAGCTTTGAACATCCCTGAGCATACTGGAAGACCAAAGTGGCTGAAGCAGAGCGATGATGAGTGGGGAGATAAGAGCGCATGTGAGATTATACCATGCAAGCAGTGTTCAGGAACTAATCTTTTATTCTAAGAGTAATGGACAAATGAAAGTCTCTAAGCAGGCGAGTGACATTTATCAATTTAAAATTTATTCATAACAAATGTACCTCTCACATAATAGGATAGGTGCATTTCATCCAGTTCGAAATAAAGAAACTTTCTGAAAGTCAATATACACTTTTCACTGCTTTCCTTTATAAAACCAAACAGTTTCCTAAGAAGAGATAATATGGTGAAAAGGTCTACTTGGTGCCAGGCATTTTAACACAGACTTAACTCCATTGTAATTTATTTTTCTTTCTCCATTATATACAAAATTTTGAAATAATCTGATCCTTCACTTTTGGTCTTTCTAACATCAACCAAACTAAATATTGCATTGAGATTCCACAACTCTAAATTTGCAATACATGGAACATTATTATGTTTTCAATATCACAATATCTAACAGCATCTGTTTGTGGACACTCACTTCTGGAAACTGCCCTCCTCCAATCAAAAATCCTCCCACTTCAGTATAAAGTGAATGATGCCTCATTTGAAATTATACTGAAAAAAAATCCTTTCAAATTGCTAACTAAAATTGTATATATTAAATGTACTCAGAATGAAGAATAACTATTTGAATATGCCTTGTCAGTAGCTGATTATATAAATGGGGTAAATATTTATTGCAGTATAAATGATATATATTTTACTTAAAATTCAGAATTGCATTAGCCAAATGAATTCACAATAAAAATTCCTATATGTTTTTGCTCTGTTGATACCTCAAAAATAAATAAATAAATTGCAATGTATGCTGAGCAAATAAAATATGATCACCTTTTGGGGAATAATCTAGGGGTAGACAAATTTTTAAACAATGCAAACATGTCTAAAATCTGGTATGTCTATGTTTGACACAACTGTCCTTCTGAGAAGAAGAGATCAGCCCTCACTGTTACAATTTCCTTACACAGGATGAGTTACTATCTGAGCCAAAAATTAATTTGCACCTTAAGAAATGTAAGTGAAGACAGAGTTACCCATCTGCCAGGTAAGAAATTGCTTCAAAATAGAATAAAAGTGTTAGCTTTCCTTAAAATTGAATTTACACCTTGCTTCAGTGGGGTGGACGATAGGTAATGAGTTTGCTCTATTACGTGGTTTATAGTGACTGCACAATTTTTCTGTACTTTCCCAAAGGATTCCATTTCCTATTTTTATGGACATACAGACAGATACCTGTAGGTGGAGTCAAATTCAGCACAAAAATAGCTCTTCAGGAGGCCAAAAGGTAATTTAATCACTTTATCTGTTTTATATTGGATGTTTTTCAACCGATTGCCAAAAGTGAAACGATTAGAGAACGATCTTTAAGTACCACCTTATAAGCGCTACCAAAGGTCACACTTTATCGCTGTTTTAGTATGCTGCTGATTTTGAACTGGCATGTCGGATCCAAAACAGTCTACTGCCCCTTTTCTATAATTATTACTTTTCCTTGAGGTTTTGAGGTGAGGCTAAATATGTGCTGGATTAAAGTTAAAAAATGTTCATCTAACTCAGTAGTTTGTATGCAGATCACTAGCTGTGCAGCACAGAATATGCTGGACTGTCATAAAAACAATGAATTTTAATTATGGGGGCATTGAGTTCATTAGGGTGCTGAGCAGAGTAAGTAATGGAATCACCAGGGAAGCTACTAAGCGGTAATTAAAATACTCAGGCCAGGAGCCTACTTAGCCTACAAACCAAGCAGCATCCCCTGAGCCTGAGTGCTAACAGTATCTGTACCCATTTTATTCCCTTGTCTGGAAATTTCTTAGATTATACTCGCCTTGTCCTATCTGAGGGTGTAATCACTCATTTATTCAAGGTATATTGGCATCTACTATGTGTTCAGGACACTGATAAAGGTGCCAGGAAAATAGTGACAATTTTTTAAAAATTCAATTCCAAGTTTAGAGCAAAAAAAAAGTTAAAAATGCGGGTCTAAATAGTGTTGCTAACTTTTTTTATTCTGTTATATTTGGGATTTGGAAGGCAGAGAAGAAGGAAGGAGGAAGGAAGGAAGAAAGGAAGGGAGGGAGGGAGGAAGGGGAAAAAAATGCATCTATCACAATCACCATCATTTTATAAAGTACTGGACATTTTAATGACCAAAACATATTTAGGAGGACTTAAGATGAGAATGAATGATGGTGCATTTTATCTCCTAGTACTGCTTTATGGAAAATTCCTTAGGTTGTCTTTATTTGTTCATTTATTTGTAAAATAATAATAACTTCAACATAGATTCTGACCAGTGTGTGGCCCAATATTTGTGAAACACCAGTCAAGAACAGAAACAGAAAATAGTGACAAACGATAGATGTAAGAAGTTGGTTTGGGATCACACTGGCCAAACAATGACATGGTCCAGAGAGTGAAAGATTTCCAGCAGAAAGTGGTAGAAGCTGTGACTTGAAGTTTGAGTAGGAGTTATGGTACCTTGCATCTTCTAAATAGGTTATAAAAAGTAATGTGTACACAAGAGGCACAAGCAGCCAGGTGACCTCAGCTGAAGAAGACTTTAATCATCAAGTTAGCAGGATGACCTGTACTGTGGATACCAACCAGCCTCTTTCCCTAGCCACCCCTTTCATTGCTCAGTAGGCTCATGAACAAAGAAAGAGGCCAGGGTAGCAGAAATGGAGGTTATCCATGGGCTCAGCAACATGGACTTCCACTCTCTAAGGCCAATGTGCTACAGCCACCATTGAGTGCCCTATCTGCCAGCAAGAGAGATCAATACTGAGGTCCCCAATATTGCACCACTCCCCAGGGTGTTCAGCCAGTTACATGGTGGCAGAGTGATTACATTGGACCATTTCTATTATGGAAGAGACAACATTTTATTCTTACTGGAATATATTGATATTTATTCCAGATATAGATTTGCCTTCCCTACATACGATGTTTTGGATAAAATTACCATCCATGGACTTTCAGAATGCTTTATCCACAGTCATGGTATTATACACAGTATTGCTTCTGATCAAGAACTTATTTTCCAGCAAAAGAAGTGTGGCAGTGGGCCCTCGCTTATGGAATTCACGGGTCTTACCATGCTCGTTACCAACCTGAAGCAGCTGTTTTGATAAAATAATAGAGTGACCTTTTGAAGACTCAGTCATAGTGCCAGCTAGGGTGCAACACCTTGCAGAGCTGGAGTATCATTCTCCAAACGTCTTCATATGCTCTGAATCAGCTTCCAATATACAGTGCTATTTCTCCAATAGCCAGGATTCACAGGTCCAGAAATCAAAAGGTGAAATGGGAGTAGTACTACTCAATATTATCCCTAGTGACCCACTAACAAAATTTTTGTTCTCATGACTCACTGCTCTGCTGGCCTAGATGTCTTAGTTCCAGAGGGGATAACGTTCCTATCAGGAGACACAACAATGATTCCTTTGAACTGAAATGTAAGGGAATTATGATGTGGGTTGGGGTGATTCATTCTGACTACCAAGGAGATATTAGACTACTACTCCACAGCAGAGGTAAGAGAGAGTATGTCTGGAATACAGGAGATTCCTTAGGATGTCCTCTTGTATTACCATGTCCTGTGATTAAGGTCAATGGAAAACTACAACAGCGCAATCCAGGCAGGACTACTAATGGCCCAGACCCTTCAGGAATACAAGTTTGGGTCACCCTACCAGGTAAAGAACAATGACCAGCGGAGGTGCTTGCTAAAGGCAAAGAGAATCGGAATGGGTAGTGGAAGAAGGTAACTGTAAATGTCAGCTATGATCACATAGTCAGTTAAAGACACAAAAACTATAATTGTCATGAGTATTTCTTCCTTACTCTGCTATGAATACATTTGTGTATGTATCTATTTGTATCTTTGTTTTCCTTCCTCTCTTATTTCTTTATCTTATAACATAAGATGAACTGCTTTTATATCATAGTATTTAAGTTTTGTTAATTTTACATCAGAGCATTTAAGTTCTGAGGTATCCAGGAGAAGAGTAAACGTCACTCAAGAACTTTGTCTCATCTTCTGGGGAAGGGATTAGTACATTTTCAGTTGTACACAAGAAAGTTGTATCATGTTAGGTGGAATTATGACCTTGTCATTTTTATTCTTTGGAAATTAAGTAAGTTTAAGGAGATGCATATGTATATACATGTATCAACTAATAGGGGCTTAAGTGGACATCAGTTTAAGTTTAATATTATTTTAAAGACAAGATGTAGAAAAACAGGAGCAAAATAAATGCCTCAGTGAACATTATTAGAACAAGAATTTACCACATAGTTCTGAAAAGCTACATAAGATACAAATAGTAGTTAACTGTAATAATACTAGGGTATAATTTTTTTGCAAATGGAAGATATCAAGCATTTAATTCTAGGGGTATAATATGTAACGTTCTCAAAAATGGAAGTAGAATTTAAACATTATATGCTCATTTTCTTTGCCCTAATCTAAAATAAACATCAGGGAAACAATCTTTCCTTGAAACAAAAACTTTCTGATAGAATTACAAAGGCATTGTCTTGTGTTTGTTTAAAAAAAAAAAAAGAGAGAGAGACAGAAAAGAAACATGTCCAGGTACATGAAGAGAATACAAAGCCAGAGACTTAACATCAAAGAATAATGATAAATAATATTACAACATGTTGAAGGGACATGCCGAGCACAACAGCAGGTCTGGATTTGACTCAACGGGCAACAGATTATGGAAACACATTAGAGGCAGCGTTAGACCTCAAAACGAGGTTGCCCACACCCAACAGCAAAGTATTTTGGATACAAAGGTCTTTAAAAATACAATATGTGCACAAAGCTTTAATTGCTTGAAAGTATTATTGTAAACCAAAGATTTTGAAAATTCCAACAGGTGTCCAAGGACTATACTGAATAAATCAGAAATACATGGGGGTTACAAGATGATTACGGTTATTTAAACACAGGAACAAAATAAATAACAGGTACCATTATGTTTCTACTTCTGCTTCTATGACTTAGAGAATTCTCTCATTAAGATTCTGTAACTCATAAAATCATAAACATACTGACCTTGAAGTTAGGTTAACTTGTTTGATTTCTCCTTTACATCATATAACTTGGGAAGATCAAAATTTTAATTGTTTTGTTTTTGTGAGCAAAGAGTTAGGAAAATCCTATTTATATTATCTTACAGTTTGTCCTTTGCCCTGGGTGAAGAGAGATTAATTATACATAGGGATGAACAGGGAAGATAGCTGGGACATTAAAAAGTGGTAAAAGTCATGCTATGAGGGTCTCTTTGCAAATAGGAAGCTCTCTTCGTGGACACAGTTCCTCACAGCCTTGACCAAGTTCCTGCTGAGAGGCCAGAGACTGAAAATACTTATTGTGTAACCAGGCGCCCTTAGAACAAATATAACTTTTGAGTGTGCCAATTGCTATTCTTCTCAAGTGCACATAAACTATTCTCTGATAGGCCATATATGAACCCATAAAACAATCCTCAATAAATTTTAAAAGATTGAAATAATACAAACTATGTTCCTTGATCATAATAGAGTAAAATTAGAAATCAATAACAGAAAGAAATTTGAGAAATTCACAAATATGTGGAAGATAAACAACACTATTAAATAATGAAGTGGTCATAAAAGGAATCACAAGAAAAATTAGAAAATACTTCGACGTGAACAAAACCAAAAATACAACATACCATAAACTTTCAAGATGTAGCTAACACATTACTTATGGGAAAATTTGTGAGCACATGTATATGTAAATTTAAAAATGTTGAATTAATAATCTAACTATTAGATTACATCTTAGGAAACTAGAAATTAAAGAGCAAGTTAAACCCAAAACAAGGAGAATGAAGAAAACAATAAAAATTAGAGCAGAAAAATAAGACAGAGAATAGCGAGTCAATAATAAAACCAATAATTGGTTCTTTGAAAAGATAAAAAATTAACAAACATTTAGACTGATGAAATAAAAAAATGACTCAAGTTTACTAAAATCAGAAATAAAAGAGGGATTGTTACTAAAAATCTTACAGAAATTTTTAAAAAAGATAAAAAAGGTAAAATGCAAAAATGTATGTATGGCAACAATTTATACAACCTAGATTAAACTGACAAATTCTTAGAAAGAAACAAACTACCAAAACTGATATAAAATAAATAGAAAACTTGAATATATCTATAACAAGTAAAGAGATTGAACTAGTAATCAAAAAACTCCCACTTGTAAACTAAAATTCCTCTATAAAATCTACGAATTTAAAATACAGTATTTTTATTACTATATTGTATATTTGAAAGTCACCAAGATAGTAGATCTTAAAAGTTCTCATAATAAGGAAAAAAATTAAAATATGAGAGGTGATGAATGTTAACTAAGTGTGATGATCATTTCATAATACATACGTATGTCAGATCATTATGTTCAACACTTTAAACTTATACAGTATTAAATGTCAGTTATATCTCAATTCCAGGGGAAAATTCTACTAGTTTAATTAATAATTAATAAAAGAGGGGAAGGAAACCTTGCCCAAAGAAAAATCCAGAACCAGATAGCATCACTGGTGAGTTATACCAAACATTTAAGCAAGATATAATATAAATCCTTCACGAAGTTTTCCAAACAGCAGAAGAGGAAATATTTTCTAACTCATTCTATGAGGCTAGTATTATCCTGATACCAAAATGAGACAAATACATCACAATGAAAGAAAGCCACAGACCAAAATCCCTTACAAATATATACACAAAAATTCTCAAAAAAATACTAACAGATAGATCTTGCAACACATTAAAAAAATATTATACACCATGACCAAGTAGTATGTATCCCAGAAATGCAAGGCTAGTTCAGTGTACAAAAATCAATCAGGATAGTACATTCTATTCATATAATAAATAAAAAAACACATGAATATTTCACTATATACATAATAAACATTAGACAAAATCTAAGCCTTTCATGATAAAACCAGTCAACAAGTAGGAATGGAAGGGCACTTTCTCAACTTATGAAAAATTCATAACCCATCAAACTCATCAAACTTCGTGGTAAAAAACTGAAAACTTCCCGTAAGATCAAGGACAAGACAAGGACATCTACTCTTACCACTTCTATGCTATATTGTATTGGAGGTTCTAGTCAGGGCAGTTATGAGAGAAAAATAAAAAAGAAACATCCAGATTGGAAAGAAAGAAGTAAAACTACACCAATTACATGTCTACAGACTAGTACCAAATACTCCGTAAATGAAATTAGAAAAGCGATTATATTTACAATAACTTCAAAAAATACTTAAGAATAAATCTCACAAAAGAAATGTAAGAACATCATTAAAGTTAATTTTAAAAGACCTCAGTGGGGCTTCCCTGGTGGCGCAGTGGTTGAGAGTCTGCCTGCCAATGCAGGGGACACGGGTTCGAGCCCTGGTCCGGGAAGATCCCGCGTGCCGCGGGGCAGCTGGGCCCGTGAGCCACAACTGCTGAGCCTGCGCGTCTGGAGCTTGTGCTCCGCAACAAGAGAGGCCGCGACAGTGAGAGGCCTGCGCACCGCGATGAAGAGTGGCCCCCGCTCGCCGCAACTGGAGAAAGCCCTCGCACAGAAACAAAGACCCAACACAGCCAAAAATAAAAAAAAAAAAAAAAAAAAAAAAGACCTCAGTGAATACAAAGACATTTCATATTCATGGGTTGGAAATTTTAATATTCCTAAAATGGTAATACTTCATAAACTGATATACAGATTCAATTTAATCCCTATATCTCTATAAAAAATCAAGCTTGCTCTTTTGCAGAAATTACAAAATTCATACAGATCCAAAATTCATATGGAATTCAAAGGACCCTGACTAACAAAAGCAATATTCTCCTCAGCTATAGAGGGAAATGGACAAGGAAGACAGGAACCTGGAGAATAACGCAGAAGTGGGGCACAACCAAGGAACGCCCCCACTCCCGACGCAGGATATCATTGCAGTGTCTGTCCAGAGGATTTCAGATAGCTGTGGACTGATGACTACTGTGTTGGTGGGTTTTCTCCTCATCTTTCATTCTTCTTTTATTCTAAATGGGAGTTTGAGCTGCTGTTATACTATCCTTTGTACTGCATATTTAATATCTGTGTTATGGTTCAAACACAAAAGCATCAGCTATGTCTAGACATGACGGGAAGGAATGTGTGTCACCTGGAAACCCTGGATTTAAAGCTAAAGTGACTGCCTAAAGCTAGATATTAGACTTTGTGATGAGTCCCTTTGCAAGGAATGAGCATATTCTGTGCGATAAAGAATGAAATCAGGGCTTCCCTGGTGGCGCAGTGGTTGAGAATCTGCCTGCCAATGCAGGGGACACGGGTTCAAGCCCTGGTCTGGGAAGATCCCACGTACCGCGGAGCAACTAGGCCCGTGAGCCACAACTACTGAGCCTGCGCGTCTGGAGCCTGTGCCCCGCAACAAGAGAGGCCGCGACAATGAAAGGCCCGCGCACCGCGATGAAGAGTGGCCCCCGCTTTCCACAACTAGAGAAAACCCTCGCATAGAAACGAAGACCCAACACAGCCAAAAAAATTAAGTAAATAAATAAATAAGTCAGGAGCTCTTTAAAAAAAAAAAAGAAGAAGAAGAATGAAATCAATTATTGACAGTTAGATGAGCAGATGCTTGCAGGATAAATGTTGTGTTTTATCAACACCACATTTTCTTTTTTCTGGGTGCATATACTGTCTTTTCCATGCTGCCTTGCAGTTAAGACCATGTGACTGTGCTCTGACCAATGGAATATGGGTGGAATATGAATGATGTCTGCATGCCTAGAACATAAAACCTGAAAAGCCCCCCACAGCTTTTCCCTTTCCTTTACCTCCTGGCTAGATTCAAAGGAAACTGGGTGGGATTCTGAGTCCGAGGCTTTGGAGGATCCACATATTTGACAGAGCCTGAATAAGAGCACACTACAGAACGCTCCTGTGCCACATGAGAGCAATAAAGCTGTAATACTTGAAGTAACTGCGATCTTGGGGTGTTTGATGGTTACCGTAGTTAACCAGATGGTATGGGATGCCCCAGCTTCATCCCTTCCATTTCCTTTCTTCCTCACAGGATTCCTCTCAGGATTCTTTATGACTATTGATCTATTTCAAGTGTTCTCCCTCTTCACTTTTCACTGGTGCTTAGGAGGGAAATGTGAAATTTTTGGAGAAATATTTTCACATGAGGAGACAGAGAACTCATGTCTGTTGTTGTCACTGGGCTCTGGATCCTGTAGTAGAATCGACTTAAGTAGAGACTAATATAGCTGTGGGAATTGCAAATATAAGAAATGAGGAAGAAAATGGCTTGCAGTTTTTAGGGCAAGGTAATGGTAGTGGTAATAGGAACACATAGGCAGCTGGAGTAAGATGCCAGAATTCAGATCATTTTGTTTCCCAGACGGTAACCAGGAGAGGCTTTGAATCAGGCAAGGGTGCACAAACTTACTTTTTCTCCACTCTGCCAGCGGAGGAGAGTAGGGAATGACTCTCTTGATTCTATCGGGTCCACACTGGGATTATGGCCGCTCCATGTCCTCTCAGGGATCTGAGAACACTCCTCCTGTTTCACTCTCTTTGATTAAAACCATAGGTGATCTATGGACAGAAAGCGTCCTCGCAGTGTCTCAGCCGGTTCCCTGGGGGCAGAGGTGTGGAGCCCACCATCGAGTCCCCACACATACTGGCGGCTGAGTTCATTTCTCAGATGCCCAGTGCTCTTCACAGGATCCTTAACGCTGCTTCACCCCGTGGCATTTGTGTATGTGCGCGTGTGTGTGTGTATATATGTGCACGCGCGTGCACGCACTCTTGCGGCCTTTATTATAAGCCTCTGATCCACACATTTTTTTAAAAGAAAATATTGTTGAGGACCATCTGTATATCTGGAACTTTCCTAGGTGCTGGGGCTGCAAAAGTAAACAAAACAGGAAAAAATCATGCCCTCGTAGTGTTTAGATTCTAGTGAGAAAACTGGAATTAGAATTCATGCCACACTCTTTTTCTGTTCTGCCCTATCCCTGATATTCCTGAACTGCTTACCCATTTCCCCAATAAATGATTTTTTCTATATCCACATACTGTATTAATATTAATGTTTTTTTAACTACTGACATATAATGCCAGCATGCAATCTGGGCATTCATCTGTGTGAACTTTTCATTTTATGTCAGGTTAATCAATCAATATTCTGACTGGCATTTTATGGATATAGAATAAGGGAACAGAGAGCACATGTACAGGTTTTTTTACTCTACTGTGCTAATCATGGGCCAGATTCACATTATTTAGTGATCTACAGGCACTTAGAATCTATGTAGAAATGTAAGATTTTTTTCCCTGAGTAACTCTTTTATAACAGGAGGGGCAAACAGGTAAGAGTTGTCTGAGGCAGTGCTGTAACAGTTACTATATTTGAAATCTTCAACAAAGTTCTTAGTTTTCAAAAGTGATATATACCATGCATAAATATTATATAGTCTAGAAGCTAACTTTAAATTACTTGAAATAAGATAAATTTTTAAAACTGATTTTTAATTTAGGACTTAAATAATACTTTGGTGGTTAAAATACTTAAAATAATTTTATCTAAATTCTTTTGTAGAAGGAAATAAGAGAAGAGAAAGGGGACAATTACATTCAATTTTCTCTTTGTACTTCTCTCTCGAGGAATAAAATGTCATAGTATACGAAAGGTCTTAGTATTTTTACCACACTGCGACTATGAAATTTTTTAGATTGATGTATTTCATTGTATAAAAGACCGAATCAAAATTTTGGTGACATATCAAGGGTTATTAGTTAAAGATGGCCATTCTTCCTTGTACTTTTGCCCTTTATCCTACACTTTATGCTATTGTGCTCCATAGAAAATACATATTCATTTCTTTAGCTGCATATAAATACCCTCTTAAATTCCTATCCAATAACTAGATTTTCCATACAAGTTTCACAATAAAAGTGTAGAAATAATTTATCAATCCTGGAGGCTAATACTGAATACTTTGTTCAATAAGACAGAAACACTGCATTGTTTTCAAGTGCTGGCAACGTTCCTGTATCAACCGTAAGTGCCACAGTTGGGTTTCTGATTCTGTCCTCTAAAATTCAGTAGCCTGTGCTGAAATACATCTGACTTTATTGCACCTGGTCATATTTTTCCACTATCAGTAATCCGTTCATCATCAGCTCCTGCTGTGTCCGCACCGCCTGTTTGCTCCATCTCTGCTTTCTCTGTATCAGTTGCTTGCATCCTTTCTTTGCATGGTTTTACATCTACTTCTTCATTAGCTGCAGATGAAGATGGTTGCTTCCAGTCTGCCAAAAATGTATTGGAACCTCCACTTCATTTTTCTTGTCATAATCTTGCTTTACATAAAAATGAATGAAACCTTTAGTCTTTTCATGCAGTTGTAAAGCCTAGTGACAGCTTTGTAAACTAAATATTTAGAGGAATGCAGTTGGTCCAAAGTGAGTGCAGATCTGGATGTAAGATTGTGCCTTAAGCAAGAGATGGATATTTTGAAACTCCTGAAGTGGATTATTTAGACTGATATAAATGTTTTCATAAATTATTACAGGCACTATTGAGATAAAGTGTACACCTTTGTTATATTAATTAGCCATCTCTAAAACACCACAACATATCTTTGAGGTCTAATCAATTTTTTGTGTAAGAAGAAGAGAGAGACAGAGAGAGATGCCTTGGATTAAACATTTTTCAAGTATATCATTGAATACTTCACTAAACACATTTTACTTAATCATCTGAAAAGAAGCTATATTGCTTCATTATATCATATATTTCTATATATATTTAAAATACTCTAGGTAGTTAAGCAAAGAGCAGTAGTTTCACTTGAACCTGCAGAATCATGATTGCCTTTAGCTCAAAATAATCCTCATGCAAAAGTGTCATATTTTGGGGAGGCCCATTCTGAACCCCTATATGTGCTACTTCAGGCCTACATTGTAAATATCTATCTCCTATAGGTGGCAGAAAATTATTCCAAGAAACAGTAACTGAAAACTTCCCTAACCTGGGGAGGGAAACAAACATCCAGGTCCAGGAAGCACAGAGAGTCCCAAACAAGACAAACCCAAAGAGTTCTGTACCAAGACACATTATACCTAAAATGGCAAGAATTAAAGTTAAAGAATCTTAAAAGCAGCAGGAGAAAAGCAACTAGTTACATGGAACAGAACTTCCATAAAACAATCAGCTGACTTTTCAGCAGAAACTTCGCAGGCCAGAAGGGAGCAGTGTGATATATTCTATTTGTTAAGAATATATTTGTCAAGGCCATCATTCAGATTTGAAGGAGTGATAGAGTTTTACACACAAGCGAAAGCAAAAAAGAGTTCATCACCACTAACCTAGCCTTACATGAAGGGCGGGGCTGGGGGGGTGGTTCAAGGTAACTCTTACGCAAGAGATTCAGGGAATAGGAGTGTAATTGGTTTAGAGAGGCATGGCACATCTTTGCAATATATGGGGAAAAATCTGTCACTCCTTTAATGTACTCTTTATACAGTAATTCCCTTTTCCCTTCCTGGTGAGTTTCACCTACTGACAATTGGCCAGGTTTCATAATTTTTCAGTTACCTACACTTCCTATTATAATCTCATTTCAGTATTTAATCCTTACTCTTATTTTCTTTATTTCCCTTTTATTTCATTCTACCCAATACTTCTTTATTAAAAACTATTTGAATATTTAATAAATGTACACAGAGAATATAAATGAGAATGGGAAAATAATGCAAATACTCCTGTGATTAAATGTGTTAGTCTCTGTTTCCTGGACTCCCTCCTTAGGAGCCATGGGCACTAGTGCCTTAGCAGAGAGAGCTGCAAAGGGGAGGGGTGATGCAGGAGTTTCCCCTAACTTCTGTACAATACACCATGCTAGGGCTCCTTGATGTCTTATTGGTGCACAATACTGCAATATGTTGTCTGCTTTTTAAAATCCCCAGACGAGAAATGCACACAGATACAGGTGTGCCTCCAAATGTGAAGGGAAACAGTCACATCCTTTACAGTACTAGAGGGTACCAAGGGCGATACTGATAGTCCCTGGACCCAGAACACTTGCCTAAGAAAACGTCCATTTCACCTTTTGCAAAAGCTACATCAGAGTAGAGCTATCTGTATTTTCTCTAGCAGGGCAAGTACCAGTCAGGGTAGGAAAGCCTCTCTCCTTAGAAATACCACCAATTTAAGAGTCTTCTTCATGAAGTCTTCTTTCCTACCGTCTTGATTTGTGGGAAAATAAACCTTATCTCTGTGAATTTGGCAATCCTCTAATCACAATTAAACCAGTCTCTTGGACCAGAGATTGAGCAGGAGCCTAGTGGTACTGGAGGTATCCTGATCTGCACAGGCACCTATCAGCAAGCCCTCTGCGTGTGGGGAGGTGCCTGTCTACAAATGCTAGAGGACAGCTTTAGTTTCTGGAGAAACTCAGCATTTTTGAAAGAACCAAAAAATTAACTAATTTGCTGTTTCTCTTTATATTAAGAGAAAATATAAAACTTGCCTCACTTGGGGGATGCTTATTTCCTTAACTTTTAAAAAATGGTAACATTTGACTTTTTCAGGCCAAATATTCAAGTAAACAAACAATATTTCTCATATTTAAATAATAGTTTATATAAAAATACAAATTAGATAATTAGCCCAGTAATTACTATAAGGCACACACACAATATTTATCATTTTTCTTCTTTTTCTCTCACCAAATAAGGTTCAGTGAAAAAAAAAAAAAGACCCAAATAGTTTTATTGTAGAGTCTTTCCAACAAACCTCATAAGCCATCATATATTAAGACTTTTGAGAAAGTTGTTCATTGTAAACTATCAATATATCATGAAAAATGTAACCCTTATAAAAGATTATCAGATAATGAATTATTGTTCTGGCCAGAATCAAACTAGTAATCCTGAGGTAAGGCTGTTGACAAATATTAATCAAGTGATTCCTTCTCAAATACGTGTATTGTGCAGGTATATGTGTAGCATGACTTGTGAAAACAATCAACCTTGTGGATAGGAGTATCTGTCAGGAGGTTAGGAGACAAACGGAAGTACTGAGCATCATTCTGAATCATCTTAAAGCAACGGAAAAGTCAACAGAGTTTTATGGGAGTATCTGTTCACCAATAAGAAATTATTTTTTAAATAAATATTACTATGAACAAGTAATAAATAACGATGCAGACTTAAATAAAGTGAAGATGGATTTTTACAGTAATATGAAAAGTCTTCAAAGAACTATTATTAAATTATAACATCAAGGTAAAGAACCCTGTGAAGTATGATCCTTTTAGACAGAAAAATGATTTTTGTATGAAAATAAAAAGGAATAGATACACACAGAGTTAGTACACACCACTGTATATGTAAAGAAACAAAAAACTGAAAAACTGTTTAACAGATGTCAACTTTGAGAATGACTAGGGTAGGAAAGGAGGCTTTAACTTTTTTGATCATAATTTCTTTACTGTCTGGTTTTTAACATGTGTACATATATACAGTTTTAATGTGAATAAGTGGTAGGGATGTTGGTGATTTTCATTTCCCTTTTAGCAATAGATAAATATCCTTATGTATAGGAAACTTTAAGGAATTCAACACCTATGAGTGTTCCTGAAAAAGAAATCACTTTTAACGATGAAGTCTAGCCAAATAAGACTAAATCAAATTTTAAAAAGTCAGTGAGTAGAAATAAATAATGAATTATCTGTTTAAACACAGAACTGCTACTAAAAAAATTAGAAATATGTTTAAGTATGTTTGTTATAGAAATGCATATAAATATTATAAACCTTGAGTATGTAAAAATAGTAACTGAAAAGCAAAATTTGAAAGTGAGAATGGGCAAATAGGAGAAAGTGTCAGAGCAATACTTTCTTTTTCATACCTGACAGTCAGTCCACAGGTCTAAAATCAAAACTTTATTTTTAAAAATGACAACAAGTTAGCTTAGTAAACTTTTAAAAACAAAAAATCAGGAAAATTTAGAGGAATTAATGTCTTTATTTTGTGAAGAAATATTTTCATAATTTTAGCAATTTATTTTGCTCCATTTTATTCTTTCTCCTCAATTAATATAAATTTGAATAAATACCGTTAAATTTTAGTAAACTCTTATCTATGTATATAGGTATATAGGTATAGGTATATAGGTATATACATGCATAGATAGGAGATCTATTTATCATCCATCTATCTCTTATTTTTCCTTTCTAAATATAGACAGATATATCTACAATAATGTTATCTTAATGTTAACTTGATGATTATGTCTAATGATTGGGTTTTAGATATTTTAAGGGCTCTACTAATTATTTTATGTATTCCAATTTATTTTAATAAGTAGGTATAATTTACATAAAACATTCATTTTATTATTTTAAAGAATATCCATTTTCCAGAATAATGCATCATATGTTGACTGTCAAATTTATGCTGAGTTGTTCAGAAAGCAATACATTCCTTCCACAGGGATTCTGAGAATAAGCCTTATGTAAGAGGGAAGGAGAAATACTCCAGATCTTAAAAGAGTATATAAAATTTAGTGAGAGAAAATTAAGTATTGTAGGCAAGGGGCAAGGACAAGGGAAAATATATATAAAAGATAAAATATGTGTTGAAGAATGTATAGCAAATAAAAATTGAACTTCACCAGCAGTTTCATATAGAGAACTACTGGTTAGGCAGGTAGAGAAATGTGGGTTGGGGCAAGTTTGCCAATGCCTTTTTTATAGGTGAAAAACCAAAAAACAAACTGAGGTATCAAGAATTCAAGCCCTTTCCCTAAGATTGCACCTTTAATAGTTAATGGAGACACTAGCAATCAGTTCATTACGTGTCAATCATGGGAACTACATGGTATTCTTCAGGAGATGAGAAGAGATTGAGTACCTTTAAATGGGAAAACCAGCCAGCCAAGGAGGTGCTTTGATGAGCACCCCTGTGGCAGAGCAGGGCACAGATGAGAGGAAAGAGCAGGGTGATCACATGGGGGCGTAGTGAAGGCAAATGTCCATGGAAGGGATGAGGAAGGAAGAAACTAAAGCTCTGGCTGCTTCTGAATTTGATCTATTCACAGATTTCTCCTGATACAGTCCTCTCACAAATTTAAGTCAATTTCATCTTCTGACACATCATTAAATCCTTAAACGGACTAAGACCTGAGTTTCTAATAGCCATCTTATATTCTACTTAGAGGTGGCATGCTGTATTTGATATATCCCAGGACTTAATATGCAAAGTGAATGAAAGGGATAAGAAAAAATTTGAGCTTGAAATTTAAATGCTAGGTTTAACTTATTCTGAACACCGAAGTATTACAGCTAAATAAAGCCTGTCAATTTTGCAAACAAAAGCAATATTTCCTAATTTGTATGTATGGATGTGAACATGTATTTTTAATTATATTAATCACTGATTTTCCAGTTCCATTTTGCTATTGGAGAAGCAGATATGAAGAAATCACAGAGGTTTTTTTTTACCAATTAGACCCTTACACCCTAGCACTTTGGTACCTAGCCTGGAAATCATCTCCCCTTCTTTGGGAAGCAGACAAGGGGAAAAAGAGGGGCGATAGGTAGAGATTTTGTGTGGGGGGGGTGGGGGGAGGAAGAAAGAAAGAAAGAGAGAGAGGGAGAGGGAAAGGAAGAGAGAGGGAGGGAGGGAAGGAGGAAGGAAGGAAGGGGAAGAGCGAGGGAGGAAGGAAGGAAGGGAGGAAGAGGAAGAGTGAGGGAGGGAGGAAGGAAGGAAGGGAGGGAGGGAGGAAGGAGGGAGGGAGGGAAGGAAGGAAGGGAGGGAGGGAGGAAGGAGGGAGGGAGGGAGGGAAGGAAGGAGGGAAGGAAAGAAGGAAGGGAGGGAGGGAGGGAGAGAGAGAAAAGAAGGAAGAAAGAAAGAAAGAAGGAAGGAAGGAGGGAGGGAGGGAGGGAAGAAAAGAAAGAAAGAAAGAAAGAAAGAAAGGAAGGAAGGAAGGAAGGAAGGAAGGAAGGAAGGAAGGAAGGAAGGAAGGAAGGAAGGAAGAAAGAAAGAAAGGTGGACATTAGAAAGAATTTCTAATTGACTCTGAGCTTAGTGCATTTAAAATCACGCCCAAGCCTCTCTTTTCTGACTCACTTGCCTTCTAATGTTAAGACGGCTTGGAAATGTGATGCACCAAAAGATTTAAAAGTGTTTTAAAAGGATGCACAGCACCTGCAAGAAACGGTAATGAATCAAACCTTAATGCCTTACCCAAATTCCATGTAATCCAAATGCAAATGGTGTGAAATGAAGATAGACATTATGCTACTTTGGATAGTTTTTTAAATGGAAGAAAAACTCAGTGAGTATTAAGTATCTCCATGTTTTATCTCATGATTTTAAAGTAAAAATTATGATTAGTGTGGCTGACTGAGCTAGCCTGAAAGTTAGGCAACCTTGTAAATCACAATTGTTTAATGACTGAAAACAGATATTTCTTAAATTAATATAAGTGAATGTGCCTTTCTTATACCTGGAATGTTTTGTTTCCACCTCTACAGGTTGGGTAATCACATTTAATTTGTTTAGTTGAAAAATGGTTGACAAGGCTGTTCAGAAATTTTAGTTTAGTGATATCAAACCTTGAGGATTTCTCTTCTTACATCTACATGAACCTTAGAAAGATTGTTTTAGACCTAGATAGCCACAAGAAATCCAGAGGGGCACCAAGGGAGAGAGCAGAACACCTCACCAGAACAAAGCCTCAGGAGGGAAGACAGACTACACATATCTGAGACTAGATCTTCAGAACCCTGCCGGGGACCTCCTCCACAACCCTCCACCCTCTCAAGCCTGCACTGGTCACATTCACAAACACTAGACTATAAACACAGCAGCAGATGAGCACAAACCCATTTAATCAATGTGTGGGGAGCATTATAGATTTTGTTTACAGAATTCTCAGTATCAAATATTCACACATGACCAGTGTTTCTAACTATAGCTTCTACGGCCATCAGACAGTCCAAAACTGAAGCAAGCCTCGTTAAAACATTAGCAAGTGATAAAAGGGATAAATGAAAGGCATATTAGTATCGAAGTGCGATTTTTATCCTCTGTCAGGAAACACCACAGAGAACCCACTGTAGAAAAAGTGAGCAGCAATCTGAGGTATAACAAATGTCTCTACCTGAGGGGGTATATGGAACTTCCAATAAATGGTCAGGTATTTTACTTTTATTTAAAGGGCTGAAGGTTACTGATCAGTCACCACATGCTGAAGAGTCCATATGACCTTGATTCTGTTCTTTTCTTTGTATCCACTGTCCGTAGCTTTAGTTTGCACTAGGCATTCTATCCTGAACAACTCTAAGCACTGTCTAAATTGTGTCCTTTCCCCAGCATCATTCATTCACAATATAGTGCTTATATTCTTGTTACTCAAAGTGTGCTCGCTGGACCAGCAGCACAGTTATCTCCTGTTTGCCTGCTAGAAATGTAGATTCTTAGAATCCACCCCAGACCTACTGAATGAAAATCTTCATTTTAACAAGATTCCAAGTTGGTTATAAAGCACACCAAAGTCTGAAGAACATTTCTCCCCAATACCACTAAGGTGACCTCTCTAAAACATAGAACTCATCACTGATTAAGATTTGATAATGTCCAACCACCCCATCCTGCCCCGCACTTAACAGAAACCACCAACAAAGGACAGTCTACACTCAATAGAATGGGTCTCAGGCCTTTCTGGTCAGTATGGTCTAATCTCCACGCCGACATGCAATCTGTACCTGCAATTAAATTTACCTCATTACTCTCTCAACACATCAAGCTTGCTTCTACTTTGGACATTGTTTCATTGGTTTAAGAGCTCGCCTCCAGGCCAATAATTTCTAGCCAAACCACACATCAGGAATGTGTCAAAAAGCAGAAATTAATATTCACCAACAATTGTCCCAATCTACATCTGAGTCTACTCAGCCCATAACGTACTCTTTCTGATGGCTCCACACTCCTTTGCTTCATCTCTCTACCTTCTTTCCTGTACCTCCAGGATGGAAAACCTTGACTTGACTTTTCTGAATCCTGACCTTCCTTTGTTCCCTAACATGGCCCTTACTACCTGCCTGGTTACTTACTATGGGATCAGGATTTCCTTCCTCTGGTCCAATGGGCAGAGCTGACAGGCCAAGACCACCTGCTCCTTGTATCCTCCAAGACTAGATCTCAGGTATGATTTCATATGCCTGTTCATGTATAAGCAAGATAGAAGAGTTTATAAGAACATGAACACCCCTCTGTTTTATTGCTAAAGCCTAACAAGGGGTACCACCTGCTAGGGATGTATGTGTGATCAGATAGAAGTAGAGGCTTACACTCACTATCAAGGAAATATTATCCCTGCTTCTATAGACACGGGGTCTGCCATACCATGGGAGGTTTCAAATAGTCTTATGGGATTTTTTTCTACACTTAGAAAATTTTATGGATACCCCAACACCTCAATTATGAGACAAAGTAGACGATATTCTTCATACAAAAAAAGGAGTGGTTTTTGGCCAACCACCACTGGCTTTATTAAAGTCTGAATCAGAAAAGAATGCAAACCAAAATATTCACAAATGAGAAAGGTATATTCCACTAGTCATTACACTGATGAATCTAGGGCTCCAGTTCAAGATTTAGCTAGGAAGGACAGTTTTCTATATTCAGCAGAGCTGCTCCTAGACTATACTGCACCATAATGAGAATTAGAAAAAAGAAGGAGGAAAGAGATGCACTATTTTTAGTCTCTCATAACTACTGTAACAAATTACTATACATTTAGCAGCTTAAAACAACATAAATTTATGATTTCACAATTCTGTTTTTCTGGCAAGCAGTAACCCCCAACTCTGAATGCTTTAAAATTTTCTACTGTCTGCCATGCTTTATTAACGCAAAAATGGGGGAAAGAATAATTCCACAAACTACTGAACCATTATTGCCTCTTTTGTTGATTTTTTTCTGAATATTTACGGTACATTTACATTTTGAGGGGACTGAGACTCGTAGAGTAAATGTGTATTTACCTCTTAAAATTCAGATAAAACGTTACATTCTCCATGGGACCTTCTAAAACCTGCCTTCTCCCCACTCCTATGTTACCCCAGATATAAAATAACTCCTTTTCCTCTGAATGCCGTAAGTTTATATATAGTGGTCTGAAGTCATATAGAGAATAAATGAGATATAGGAAGAAGGAGAAAAGGAAGAGAGAGAAAGAGAAGAAGGGAAGAAGAAGGAGGAGGAGAAGGGGGAGAGGAAAAGAAGAAAGAGAAGAGAAAGTGTATTCTTTACTATTAGGTTTTGAAATCTTTATGTCCTGAGACCATATTTTGCATCTTGACTACTCAGCACAAAGCCTAATAAATAAGAAGGCTCAATAGGGACATGGATGAATATTTGAGTGCTTTTGGTTATCTCTTACATTGAGAAGCAAAATGTCTTGACTACAGTAATTTGTAAGAAAATGTTTTGAGTGGATGAACATCAGTCATCATCTTCCACCCCTTAGATTCATGGATGACTATAGTGAACAAGGAATCATCTATTCTTCTAAATTATGGATGAACACATGGAGACAACGGTCAGTGTCTCTATGACTTTCCCAAACTCACCTAAATAGGGGTAGTGCTAGGACCATAATTCATGTCTTTGGGCGTTAATTAGTTTTTCAACAATACCATCCTGCTTTTTCACTAAAAGTAGACAATGTATTTTCAGAAAGAAAGCTACTGTGGTCAGAAGATGAGCTAAGACTTTTGAATGACTTAAATTTACTTGTAACTTTTTTTCTAATGCTTTTTTTTCTTAAAGTTAACATCTATACAGACCCTGGAGACAAGAGAGACTCTAGTGTGATAGCTCCAGGAAATGCCATCCCAAAACATCTCAGGTGTGGCTTCATCTGTTAGCACATATGTTTCTAAAAGTTGATGTAGAGTTTCATCAACACTACAATGCTCTATGGGTCTGAGAGCATGAGAAACAGGAGACTCAGAGCTGTTTCACGTTGTAAGATGTTGGTTGTCAACTTTTTCAAATCACAAACACCTTTCAAAACTTTGGAGAAGAAACATAGGTACCTCACATGTCATAAAAATCAAGTCAATTTGTATTCTCCATACTGCGAAGAATTTTTAAGGCCCTTGGGTACTGAAAACCATAGCATAACAATGTGTTCCCACTGCCCAGTGAAGAATAAATTCTACGCATCGATTAGCTCAGTCTTCACAAGATATTTTAAAATCAGTTTTTTTCAGCACAAAGAGTACTCTTAGAAAAAGTTTCTGTCCAAAAATTTCTTTTTATTAGCCATTATTTTAAAAAGTGATTCTGTTAAAATAATCTATCATAAAAGTTTGACATTTTTTTTTGATACATGAATTAACAATAGAACGGAACATCATTTACTAAAGTGAATATTTGGGGAAATACTACATTGAACAAACCCACATTTCCCTAGCGTCTTGATTATTTGGTAAGAGGAACTAAATCAAGAATTTGTGGATGATTAGTTGATACCTCAAAAATCTCATAGCAGATGGGAGTTTGACATATATTTCTGCAGCTCGAAAGTTATTTTGTACTTTATAATTAAAAGTATTTTAAACTATTTAGTACATTCCACAAATACTCTTTGGATTCCTCCTGTATCCTTGTCACTGTCTGGAATGTTAGAAATATCATGATAAAACTGAAAGACACAGTCCCTTAGGCAGTTTATAGTCTGTGTAATGGAAGAGACAACAAGCAAGCAACGAACAGAAAAACTGACAAAATATTAGGAAGGAAACACATAGGATGAAATTATAGAAAATATCTGGAAGGAAAGGTAGTTTGGGCTACCCCAGGAAGATCAAGGTAAACTTCTCTGTAAGAAGGTAACATTTGATTTAGGAAATTAAGAATAAGAAGTAACTAGTAATAAAAGGAACTTGAGAAAAAAGTATCCTAGGCAGATAGAGTAAAGAACAGATGATAAATTATAAAAGTGAATTATATTCCAATGAGTATTTATCACCATTTCCCCAAGAACGTTCTATGAAATTCTCTAAAGACTATATACACACACACACCACCACCACCACCACCATTACAATAACTACACTATCAAAGTAGCTTGGAAGGTACGGCGATACATATGTGCTTTAGGATATTAAAGAACCTAAGACATTTTGCAAGACAAATAGCTGATTATTTTTGCTAACGTTTTCAAATATCTATAACAATTACATTCCTAATGTTTTTGACAATTATTACAAGTTAATATCTGTGAAACTAGAAAAAATATGGTATGGGTAAATCATCATCAAAATCATCTGCATCCTCAGAATGTAGACGTGTTTAATTATAGTGGATTTCAGATAGACGTGGATTTCAATAAAAGAGTGTATGTATAAAGTCCAGTTCTATAGAGTCATCAATTGTCATTACTCCACCAAGCCATGTAGATTTTCTCTCCAAAAATTTTAACAGATATTTGTTCACCAGTTAAGTTCTGGTTCATTCACTTCTCTCTTCTTTTCTAAAGTACTGCAACAGTTCCCTAAAAGGAAGCCTTATTTCCAATATTTTTTTCTCAAATGTATCATCTACCAGTTTCCAAACTTAACTATTTAAAAATGCTAACTATGACTACATTATTTCCTTCCTATAAAATACCTGGTCATTCACAGTAAATCCCAACTCCTTGACATTTTACTTAACAGCCTGCATGCACTTGTGGGATATCTCCCTCACCACCATTCCACACTCCAGGAAGGAACTCCAGAAACATCTCACTCTTATGTAAGCACCTCTGCTCCTAGTCTCCCATCTGCTAGGAAAGCACTTCACTAACATTATCCCTACCTCATTTCCTTGGTCTAGTTAATCCCTACTCGTCTATTGTATCATCATCATTACCATCATCATCATCATCAATAATATGTATCTTAGTTACGTGACAAGTTCTGCAGAAGCAATGCAGTAAATCAATTAAAAAGCAGGCTCTACATTCAGACTCTCTTTTATTCAAATCACAATTCTACCTTACATAAACCCTCTTTATCTCTGTTTTTCCCATAGGATTTATTCTTAAATCTAGTGCCAGAAATTCTTTTATGGGGAAACAAGACAAATAACGTCGTTGTGCTTTTTAAAAAAAAATTAAAGACATTTTTTAAGAGCAGCTTTAGGTTCACAGCAAAATTGGGAGTAAGGTACTGAGATTTCACATATACTCCCTGCCCTCACATATGCATAGCCTTCCCCATTATCATCATCCCCAACCAGTGCCATATTTTGTTATAACTGATGAGCTTACATTGACACAAGATAATCACACAAAGTTCATAGTTTATCTTAGGGTTTACTCTTTGTGTTGTACATTTTCTGGTCTTAGACAAACATATGATGACATGTATCCATTGTTATAGTATCATACAGGATATTTTCACTGCCCTCAAAATCCTCTGTGCTCTGCCCATTCATCTCCCCTCCCACTCCCCAAACCACTGATAAGCACTGATTTTTGACTATCTCCATAGCTTTGCCTTTTCCAGAATGTCATATGGTTGAAATTATACAGTATGTAGCCTTTTAAAATTGGCTTCTTTCACTAAGTAATAGGCATTTAAGTTCCATCCATGTATTTTCATTGCTTGATACCTCATTTTTTTTGGAGTTGAATAATATTCCCTTGTTCATATGGACCATGGTTTATTTATCCATTCACCTACTGAAGGACATCTTGGCTGCTTACAATTTTTGATGATTATGAAAAAGTTGCCATCGACATCCATGTGCAAGTTTTTGTGTGGACATAAGTTTCTAATCTCTTTGGGTAAATACCAAGGAGTACAATTGCTAGATGGTATGGTAAGAGTATTAGTTTAGTTTTATAAGAAACCACCAAACTGTCCTCCAAAGTGGTTGTGCCATTTTGCATTCCTACCAGCCATAAATGAGAGTTCTTGTTGCTCCACATCCTCATCAGATTTGGTGCTGTCAGTGTTCTGGATTTTGGCCATTCTAATAGGTGGATCGTGGTATCTGTTGTTTTAATTCGCATTTCTCTGGTGACACATGATGTGAAGCATCTTTTCATATGCTTATTTGCCATCTGTATATCTTTTTTTGTACCTCTATTTCATGATTTGTAACATGGGACTAGCCATACTTCCTATTTTTAGATGTGTTGAATGAATTATATAAATTAACCATGAAATGAGCTGAGAAGGGTGTTTGACCCATCTGAAGCAGCTGTTGAGTACTACTTTTTTGCTCAGCCCTTCATACACTTCATTCCATTTGATTCTCACTACAGAAATGTGATTTGTCAACATTTGCAGATAAGGAAACAAAGCTTCAGTAGTTTTCACTAGTATTATAGGGGTTAAATGGTTAGATCTGGGTTATGAGCCCAGATCTGTCTAATATCAAGACCAGTTTCCTTTAACTTCTCTACTATTCCTCCAGCTATCACTCAGTTTTGGGGTATTGCTTCTAGAAAACACTTTCTAATGTGTCTGCTTGACTTCTGAAACCGTTGCCCATAGCCCTATTATTGGACTGCAGCATTACAAACTGAACTATAATTATCTGATTATGTAACTCTCTGTTTGAATGATATTTTGGAACATTAAGAGTAAGAAAAACATGCATTTTCCTTTTTTGCACTCTTAGCACATAACAGAATGACTTTCATGTAGTAAGCAATCAATCTATCTTTTAACTTAATCCATGAGTGGCTGGCTGGATGAAGTTATCAGAAATTAGCCTTCAGGATAAGTGATGAGTTTACGTGCGTGTGTGTATGATTTGAATTTCTTAACATATATCTTTCTGTAACAAAATGCTATTTTTTCAAGTTGATTATGAAATGTTAGTTATCATAGCAAGTATTTTTTTTTCACTAGTTTGTATTTAGTCTCATTACAACCATGAAGAAATTACCCCTCACATTCCCTAGAGGTGCACACTGGAAAACTATTTTCCATTATACCTAATAATAATTTCCTGAACAAGTTCACATATTAAAAAAAAGACTAATTAAGCCTCACTTTTTTACCTATTTCAGATAATCCAAATAATAATCTTTTTATAACCTTGACAAATCTGTCAATGTTAATAAGCTTAAGAGGGGGAAATGGAAATGGAAACCTTTCTTCAGTAATGGAAAAACCTAATGATTTTATAAATAAGAAACACACTTCTTAGCATAGCTCCTTTAATTAGCTCAATCCCTTCTATGAATTGAGAAGCTCCAAAAATATCACCAGTTACATATTTTTAAAATGCCCTGTATTTTGCTTATAGACACTATTTCTATAATCAGCTCAATTTGTTTATATGCCTAGTTGTGTCTGTGCACAACTCTCTACCCACCCCCTGTACACGTTGCTTATAATGAAATTTAATTTCTCTTATTCCATCAAGAATGAAAACTAAGGTGAAATAATTCAGTAATGTTAGTTTTCTTCCTTTATTTCTGACCTTCATAATGTAGAAATGAAGGCATAACTTCCCGTGTTAGTCAGTTACAGATGTATTTTTGCTTAATATAATCATTCAAAAACACCATAGAATAATGGAAGTCCACAGAAATATCATATTATTAACTTACATAAGAAGTAAAGCATCTTTTCTAATCAGTATTTCATGTAAGATGAAGAGCATTTGGCATAGATGTATCACCCTAAATGGGTTGTCATCGTCAAGAGCGTCAGGTTAATCTGAGACTTCCCTAAGTAGTGTAAATAAGTTATGGCATGTGCTCTGATTTCTTTCAGATATTGCTTCCCATGCTACTAACATTATGATACTAATCAGAATAATAATATCGAAGAACTGGTGGTACCTAATCCAATACAAATATATTTTTAAGATTAACATAGACAAAGTGTATTATTTACAATATTATCATGAATAATAGAGACACATGAGTGAGTCAATTTACTGACAAATACTTTATGTTATTTTATTGAGCAAATTGACATGCCAGTTATAACGTTAAGTTTATCTCTGTATGCAAATTGTCACTAAAATATGCACCATAATATTAAAATATTTATATAGTGAAAAGTTGGAAATAAGAAAATGCCTCCCAGCAGTACACAGTAGTGGGAATTAATGATCTAGCATTAAACACAGCAACATAGATCCATCTCAAACCATAAGCAAGAGAATCCAGGCACAATGGTTAAAAACTGCATGGTTCCATTTATATATAATTTTAAAACAGGAGAACCTAATCTTTAGTGTTGGAAGTAAGCACAGTGTTTACCTTTCAATGGGTAGTGACTCCAATGGAGTAGGAGGCATTATGGGTCAGTGGAATATTGTTTTCCTTGTCTAGAATACTAGTTACACAGCTGTGCTCAACATTTCAAGAATTTATACAACTGAACATTTCTGATCTTTGAACTTTTATGCATATATGCTATATTTCAAAAATGTATTCCAAAGCATATAACTAACACTGAGTGAAAGCATCCGAAGTTTCAATAATATTCACAAGATACAGAAAATAACTTATTACAAGTTAAGAAAAATAATTTACATTTATCTAATAATTAAGCTCCTATGTCTTTTTGCCTTTTAGAAACTCTTGGTTTGTTAAAAAATAAAGAATAAAACTAAGAAAAGTAATGCTAACTCAACACTATTATTTAGACCAGAAGAAATTATCACTTAATATAGGATACAATATATTGAATCAAATGGGTAGAAATTAAGGACTTGTTTTAATCTTTTGTTTCATTGATTCTGAATAAGAAAACAAAAATTATTTGCTCTTGTATAAATGTGTGTTGAACTGCAGAGATATGTTTTTCTCATGTTCCACTCAATTGAATTCCAGGAGAGTATACTGACCTCATTTTAATTAGTAAACAAATATTTTCATGGTGCATTGATTTTAATATTTTGTGAATTTGTATGTTATTCTGATGTAATTACTCATAACCTTGCTGACCTCCTTTTTCTTGACGTGATGTATGTTTTATTATTTTCATGAGTGTTATTTTTATAAACTATAATTAAAAAACTGATCATTTTATTGAGTGTACTTAAGATTTTTGTAAGTATTCTTGAATCCTATTGAAATAATGCTTCTCTGGGTATCTTACAGAGTTTTGATTACATTTAATTTCTATTTAAATATTGAGTTCATTAAGAAATGCCAGGCTAATGCCTCTGCTCTAGTAGAATGAAGAAAATACATATAAAACACATACATGTATATGTATATTTTGCATATATATAAATATATAAACTGGGTAAGAAATAAAAGCATCAGGATGGTATTATCAAAGATAGGATTTGTGGTTCCATTTCCAGAATGCTCCAGACCTTATCTTTGCAAGAATTTGGAAGGATGGCGCAGTCTCAAAAGAGCAATTTCCACTTTAAGTAGGCACTCAGTTAATATTGATGAAAACTTTTTTCCCCAATTCTATAGTTTTATTATCTTAAAAGAAATAGTTTTATTTAATATAGTTGTATTGGGTTGGCCCTAAAGTTCATTTGGCTTTTTCCATAAGATGTTACGGAAAAACCCGAACGAACTCTTTGACCAACCCAATACTTGCACTGTGTAGTCTCAGTCTCTTCTTACTGTCATGGTTCCACCCTCTTGTTTACAATAATGACCTATTATCTAAAATATCTTGGACTGGTAATAACAGATAGTTTATCAAAATTCAGTTAAAGCTGAGAATCATGAAAAATATACAGAGACCTCAAATATTTTAACTTAAAACATTTGTCTGTGCATTTATTCAACAAAATAACAGTGTTTTATGCAATACGGGAGACTTTTTCTGTGTAATACTACTGCTGATTACAGTTCTGACTCATCTTTCTAGCATAAATCACCTATAATTCAACATCTACAGTTTCCAATTCAGCATTCTTTAAAGTATTGTGTAAGTGTGTGCATTTTTATCCTTTAATAGTTGTATGGCACAACTGGTTTAATGATTTTAAATTCAGTGCCGTGACTTTTCAAGAATTCCAAAAGATTTGGTATTTTTTATGGAAACATTTATTCTCTTTCTTTTTATTTGGTTCATGTAAGATTTAATTAAGTTATATAACTGCAATAACAAGAACAGCAGGCATTAATCAGTTTGGGAACAAATATGAGTAACTCTCAAACATACAGCTCAACTGATGACAGCAGAGGCCACCAACACATTAGAGAGTGGAGCACGAGGAGTGAGAACACAGCCCGCCAAGAGCATCATTCCACATGCTTTACAGAAGAAATGGGGTTCACTTGTTGATCCAGTTAATCCATTTCATTGAGGTCGATTAAGGCAAGTTCCAACTGTACATGACTCTCATTTTTATTAAAATCTGAACATATATTTTCTATATTTTGGGGTCAGAAAATGTGAATATTTTCCATAAAATATATCTCAAAGTCCTAAAAGGATAACTAAGGCTCTAAAGGTTTTAGTTCAACCACTGTGGCTGAAAAGCCTGGGGGTGTGAAGTGACCATGGAAAATTTAGAATCACTGTGAGATTCAAGGTCATTATCACCCAAAGGACAAATCATCTGAGGGTTTGGTTGATTCTATCTTCATACTTAGCAGCACAAATACTATGGCAATGCCAGCACAGCTCCAAATAGGCAACACAAAGAGGTCAACATGATCTGAAATACGCACTTCTCATAAAGAAATACCTCTGCTATCTGGCTTCCTTTGCCTTTTATCCTTTTGTCAATAATAATTTAGAAAAAGATTCAGAGATGCAGTGAGTTAATGTTATAGGAAAAACATTACCAGGCAACACTGTCTGGTAATTTTTAAAATACCAAAACAAAACAAAACTTTAAAATATTTGAATCTTGGAGATATTCTAATTTGCCTGAGACCAGAAGGATTGAAATAACTGACAACATAGCTGCATATTGATGATCTAGAGATGGAACCTTATTAGGTATTAGATAGTACATCCAGTTGAAGAACAGAAGCAAAATCCAGAGAACTTCCCTTATAGAATAAGAGCTCCAACAAGATTCTGTGCATAACCATGCCATTAAAGGATAATGATTCCTTTCATCTTGTAGTAAAATTGATGATCAACTTAAAAGCAACTTTTGTTTTACTTTTTAAAAATTTAAGTATAGTTGATTTGCAATATTATATTAATTTCAGGTGTATAACATAGTGATTCAATATTTTTATAGTTTATATTCCATTTAAAGTTATTACAAAATAATGTCTATATTTCCCTGTGCTGTACAATATATCCTTGTTGTTTATCTATTTTATACATAGTAGTTTGGATCCCTTAATCACATACCCCTATTTGTCCCTCCTCAATTCCCTCTCCCCACTGGTAACCAGTTTGTTTTTTATATCTGTGAGTCTTTTTCTGTTTTGTTATGTACATTCGATTCTTTTATTTTTTTGATTCCACATATGTAATAACATACACTATTTGTTTTCCTCTGTCTGACTTACTTCACTAAGAATGATACTCTTTAGGTTCATCCACATTGTTGCAAATAGCAGAATTTCATTCTTTTTAAGGCTGAGCAATTAATATTCCATTGTAAATATATACATCGATGGACACAAATTGTTTCCATATCATGGCTATTGTAAATAATGCTGCTATGAACATTCGGGTTCAGGTATCTTTTCGAATTAGTATTTTCATGTTTTGGATATATAACCAGGAGTGGAATTACTGTATCACATGGTAATTCTATTTTTAGTTTCTTAAGGAAGCTCCATAATGTTTTCCATAGTGACTGCACCAATTTACATTCCCACAAACAGTGTACAGGGGTTCCCTTTTTTTCACAACCTCACCTCACCAACATTTGTAATTTTTAGACTTCTTGATGACAGCTTTTCTGTCAAGTGTGAAGTGATATCTCACTGTGGTTTTGATTTGCATTTCTCTAATGATTAGCAATGTTGAGAATCTTTTCATGTAGCTGTTAGCCATCTGTATGCTTCTTTGGAAAATTTTCTATTCAGGTCTTCTGCCTGGATTTTAACCAGATTGTTTGTTTTATAGATAATGAGTTGTTTGAGCTGTTTTTATATTTTGGACATTAACCCCTTATTGGTCATATCATTTGCAAATATTTTCTCCCTTTCAGTAGGTTGTCTTTCCATTTTGTCAATGGTTTCCTTTGCTGTGCAAAAGCTTTTAAGTTGAATTAGATACGATTTGTTTATTTTTACTTTTATTTTTTGACTTAGGAGAGAGATCCAAAAAATATAGCTACGATTTATGTCAAAGAGTGCTCTGCCTATGTTCTCTTCTAGGAGTTTTATGGTTTCAGGACTTACATTTAGGTCTTTAATCCATTTTGAGTTTATTTTTGTATATGGTGTGAGGAAATGTTCTAATTTCATCCTTTTACATGTAGATATCCAGTTTTCCCAGCACTACTTATTGAGCCGACTGTCTTTTCTCCATTGTATATTCTTGCCTTTTTTGTTGTAAAGTAATTGACCATAAATGTGTGAGTTTATTCTTGGGCTCTCTATTCTTTTCCATTGATCTATGCATCTGCTTTTGTGCCAGTACTATACTGTTTTGATTACTGTAGCTTTATAGTCTGAAGACAGGGTATGTGAGACCTCCAGCTCTTCTTTCTCAAGATTACTTTGGCTATTTAGGGATCTTTTGTCTTTCCATACAAATGTTAAAATTATTTGTTCTATTACTATGAGAAATTCTATCGGTATTTTGACAGGGATTGCTTTGAATCTGTAGATTGCCTTGATTAATATGATCAATTTAACAATATTAATTCTCCCAATCCATGAACATAGTACATCTTTTCACCTGTTAGTGTCATCTTAAATTTATTTCATCATATCTTATAGTTTTCTGAGTACAGATGCTTTACCTCCTTAGGTAGGTTTATTCATCAGTATTTTATCCTTTTTGATGCAATGGTAAATGTGATTGTTTCCTTAATTTCTCTTTCTGATAGTTCATTGTTAGTGTATAGAAATGCAACAGATTTCTGTATATTAATTTTATATCCTGAAACTTTACCAAATTCATTGATGAGTTCTAGTAATTTTTGGTGGTGTCTTTAGGATTTTTTATGTATAGTATCATGTCATCTGCAAACACTGACAGTTTTACTTCTTCTTTTTCAATTTGGATTCCTTTTATTTTTTTTCTTGTCTAATTGCTGTGTCTAGGACTTCCAATACTATGTTGAATAAAAGTGGTGAGAGTAGGCAGCTGTCTTGTTCCTGATTTTATAGGAAATGCTTTCAGCTTTTCACCATTGAGCATGATTTTAGCTGTGGGTTTGTTATAAATGCCCTTTATTATATTGAGACATATTCCCTCTATACCAACTTTTATGAGAGTTTTTATCATGAATGGATGTTGAATTTTGTCAAATGCTTCTTCTGTATCTATTGAGAAAATCATATGCTTTTTATCTTCTTTTTGTTAATGTGGTATGCCACATTAATTGATTTGAAAATATTGAATCATCCTTGCATCCCTGGAATAAATCCCACTTGATCATAATGTATGATCCTTTTTATATATTGTTGGATTTGGTTTGCTAATATATTGTTGAGGTTTTTGCACCCATATTTCTCAAAGATACTGGCCTGTAATATTCTTTTTTCATAGTGTCTATCTGGTTTTGGTATCAAGGTAATGATGGCCTCATAGAATGAATTTGGGAGTGTTCTGGCCTCTTCAGTTTTTTGGAATAGTTTGAGAAGGATGGGTATTAGGTCTTCTTATGTTTGGTAGAATTCCCCTGTGAAGCCATCCAGTCCTGGACTTTTGTTTCCTGAGAGAAAAAGTAACTTCTTGAGACAAGAAATTCTACGCTTTTCTTTGTGTCTCCAATATCGAGTTTTATGCAAAATAGATACTGCTTTTGAGAATGAATAAAGAAATTTGTGGATAATTTTCAAGCAATTTCTTTAGGTAGAGACCACAGAACACTACTCATAAGCTAGAAGACCATATCCTTGCCTTGATACATAACAATAAACTAAAGACATATCTACAGATAGAGGATTGGCAACTGTATTATAATATTCTAGAACTCTCTTAAAATAAGACAGTTTGATGGAAAACTTCATTGTAGACTTGAAAAAATTTTAAATTATGATGTTATTTAAAATATTCATATATAAAAGCTGGCATAGAATACCCATTGTTTCGGCTGTTTCACAGTAATGAAAGCAAAATATTTCAAAAGTAAACATAACTAAAAGAAAAATTCTGCTCTGTGGTAGTTATTTCCACTATTTTATCTTCCTGGTCACTTATCCGTTCTTCTGCCTCAGTTATTCTGCTATTGATCCTTCTAGAGAATTTTTAATTTCATTTATTGTGTTGTTCATCATTGTTTGTTTGCTCTTTAGTTCTTCTAGGTCCTTGTTAAACGTTTCTTTTATTTTCTCCATTCTATTTCCAAGATTTTGGATCATCTTTACTATCATTTCTCTGAATTCTTTTTCAGGTAGACTGCCGATTTCCTCTTCGTTTGTTTGGCCTGGTGGGTTTTTTTACCTTGCTTCTTCATCTTCTCTGTGGTTCTCTGTCTTCTTATTTTTCTTAACCTACTGTGTTTGGGGTCTCTTTTTCGCAGACTGTAAGTTCGTAGTTCCCGTTGTTTTTGGTGTCTGCCCCCAGTGGCTAAGGTTGGTTCAGTGGGTTGTGTAGGCTTCCTGGTGGAGGGGACTAGTGCCTGTGTTCTGGTGGATGAGGCTGGATCTTGTCTTTCTGGTGGGCAGGACCACATCCAGTGGTGTGTTTGGGGTGTCTGTGACCTTATTATGATTTTAGGCAGCCTTTCTGCTAATGGGTGGGGTTGTGTTCCTGTCTTGCTAGTTGTTTGGCATAGAGTGTCCAGCACTGGAGCTTGCTGGTCATTGAGTGCAGCTGGGTCTTAGCGTTGCAATGGAGAGCTCTGGGAGATCTTTTGCCATTTGATATTATGTGGAGCTGGGAGGTCACTGGTGGACCAATGTCTGGAACTCAGGTCTCCCACCTCAGAGGCACAGGCCTGACACCTGGCCGGAGCACCAAGACCTGTCAGCCACACTGCTCAGAAGAAAAGTGAGAAGAGAAAGAAAGAAAGAAAGAAAAAAGTAATAAAATAAAATAACGTTATTAAAATAAAAAATCATTATTAAAAATTAAAAAATTTAAAAGTAATTTTAAAAAAGAAAAAAAGAAAGAAGAGAGCAACCAAACCAAAAAACAAATTCACCACTGATAACAAGCGCTAAAAACTATACTAAAAAAAAAAAAAAAAAAAAAAAAATGGACAGACAGAACCCTAGGACAAATGGTAAAAGCAAATCTATACAGACAAAATCACACAAAGAAGCATACACATGCACACTCACAAAAAGAGAAGAAGGAAAAAAAAATATATATCTTTGCTCCCAAAGTCCACCACCTCAATTTTGGGATGATTTGTTGTTTATTCAGGTATTCCACAGATGCAGGTACATCAAGTTGACTGTGGAGATTTAATCCGCGGCTTCTGAGGCTGCTGGGAGAGATTTCCCTTTCTCTTCTTTGTTCGCACAGCTCCTGGGGTTCAGCTTTGGATTTGGCCCCGCCTCTTCGTGTAGGTCGCCTCGGGGCATCTGTTCCCTGCCCAGACAGGACGGGGTTACAGGAGCAGCTGATTCGGTGGCTCTGGCTCACTCAGGCCGGGGGGAGGGAAGGGTACGGATGCGGGGCGAGCCCGTGCCAGCAGAGGCCAGCGTGACGTTGCAGCAGCCTGAGGCACGCTGTGTGTTCTCCCAGGGAAGTTGTCCCTGGATTACGGGACCCTGGCAGTGGCAGGCTGCACAGGCTCCTGGGAGGCGAGGTGTGGATAGTGACCTGTGCTTGCACACAGGCTTCTTGGTGGCGGCAGCAGCAGCCTTAGCGTCTCATGCCCATCTCTGGTGTCCACGCTGGTAGCTGCGGCTTGCGCCAGTCTCTGGAGCTTGTATAGGCGGCGTTCTTAATCCCCTCTCCTCGCGCACCCCAAAACAATGGTCTCTTGCCTCTTAGGCAGGTCCAGACTTTTTCCTGGACTCCCTCCTGGCTAGGTGTGGTGCACTAGCCCCCTTCAGGCTGTGTTCACGCAGCCAACCACAGTCCTCTCCCTGGGGTCTGACCTCCAAAGAAGCCAGAGCCTCAGGTCCCAGCCCCCACCTGTCCCAGCTGGCAGGTGAGCAGATAAGCCTCTTGGGCTGGTGAGTGCTGGTCGGCACCGAGGCTCTGTGCAGGAATCTCTCCGCTTTGCCCTCTGCACCCCTGTTGCTGTGCTCTCCTCCGTGGCTCCGAAGCTTCCCCCCCTGCCACCCCTGGTCTCCACCAGTGAAGGGGCTTCCTAGTGTGTGGAAACTTTTCCTCCTTCACAGCTCCTTCCCACTGGTGTAGGTCCTGTCCCTATTCTTTGTCTCTGTTTTTTCTTTTTTCTTTTGCCCTACCCAGGTTCGTGGGGAGTTTCTTGCCTTTGGGGAAGTCTGAGGTCTTCTGCCAGCGTTCAGTAGGTGTTCTGTAGGAGTTGTTCCACATGTAGATGTATTTCTGACGTATTTGTGGGGAGGAAGGTGATCTCCACGTCTTACTCTCCACCATCTTGAAGATCTCTCCTCTTTTGACTTTTTAGAATGACAATCATTTATATGAACACCATTATCGTAGCCACTGCAGGTTTTTTACAATGTCATGATTAACCACTAAGTCACTTATCAATTTAATGGTAGTTCCCAAAGTATAATACTGAAAAGTATACATTCTGATTAAACCCTCATTTCACATTTAGGAATAATTTTAGGGAAATAAAATTGCATATATAAATGAATCATAAAACTATGTAGCATAAAATATAACATTTGTACTCACACATATCTTGAGAAGGTAGGCATTATTCTTCCCATTTTACAGTTGAGAATACAGAGACTGAAGAAAGTAACTTAAATAAGATAACAAGCTCCAGAGTTGAGATTCAAAACTGAATTATCTGGCTAAACAACTAAATATCCAAACTATGTAATTATCTGAACATTAAATGAGCTTCCCAATATCATGGTTCCAATTAAAAATAAAGTTAGAATAAGGACACTTGTCTCTAGACTTTAAAATCAAAATACTTTTTTCATATACCATGTTCCGATCTAATTTATTTGATTGTGCTTTTGTGGCAGTTGAGTTATGAATATGCCCTTTTTATTTGGTGTGTTTGTTCTCATGGAACAATAATTGTTTGCTAACTTTATCTGAAATGACATTTGTAAACAGAATACTTGAGATAGTGGTAAAAGAATAAAAAAATCTGCCTTTGGCAGTAATGGAAAATGAACTTAAATTACAGAATATGTTCCATTATAAAATGTTAAAGTAAAATATCACAGCACACCAAAAAATCTTTGTATTTGATTTAGTACTACTGCCATTGGTGGTAGGCATGACTTATTAAAGTAGTAAAATAAACGTGTAAAACTTGATATGAGAAATTATGTAGCATTTATTATGCTAAGCCAGTTTCTATAATAGAAACCATTATAGACATGGTCAAATAGTATTAGAGATTACAAATTCTAGATAATTATTACTATTTTATTAAGAGAAATTAAAAATTGTGAACAGAAAATGTTTTTTGAGGGGAAAATGCATTTCTAAATAAGATCAAATAAATTATAGTTACGTTTATGTAGATGGATGAATCAGGTAAACTTATGGTGGAAGTTTAAAAATAAATGAATTGATGAGCATCAGTTCTATACAAAATTCCAAAGGGAAAAATTTCAGAGTTATTTCTAGCTCCTATTGCACAATAATTCTCAAGAAGAAGATGAGAAAGTCAACAAGTATGAAGTTGAAAGGGTATGAAAAGGAACTACCAGCTATCCAAAACACTATGCAAGATGCTTCATTTACATGTATCTTAATGGACATAATTAATGAGAGATTTAGATTTTTGCTGTGCAGATTTATCTCACTAAAGACATATGTTTGTGGCTGCTGGTAGAAAACAATAAAGCATACAACTAATAAACAATAAATATAAATAATATCTCCTAGGGCTTTTTTAGTTTAGAGAGTACTTTCAAGTGCCTTGTTTCATTTAATTATTATAATAGCCTTGAGAGGTAATATTACAGCTTATTTATTGAATAGAAACCAATGCCTCATGAGTCCAGTGGAGGCCAGATTTCAGAAGCGAGATTTTTGTCTCCAAAAGAACCTTGTGAGTAAGGCCAATCTTTCTAGCTGGAGCACCACAGATGCTGGCAGTATAGCAAGAAGACTGAAGATGGGAACTAAATCAGATATGATCACAGTGAAAAAGGGAAAAGCTAGGAAGTAAAGTAGGGGTAGAAGGTAATTATAGGTCTAACAAGAAAGCTAATTTTGTTTGCTTCTTTTATTTATTATTTTATGATAATTTTTATTTTATTATTTACATCATTTAAAATTTTTATTAAAAAAAATCATGCAGCAAATAGCCATTGATTACTCACTGTGTGCCAGACCCTCTCCCAGACTCTGAACATGCAGCAGAGAATAAAACAGACACAATCACTCCTGTGATGGAGTTTACATTCTTATGAGGATAAAAAACAACAAAAGAAATTGAATAACTTAATGTGAGATAATAGTAGGGCAATGAAGAAAAATTCAGTAGACTAAGGGAATATAGAGTTAGACATGTGCCCTTTTAGATAGAGTGGTGAAGAAAGCCCCTTCTGAAGTTATAATTCTTGAACAAAATAGAATAAAAGGAGTATAAGAGGAAGCCATGATAATATCTATGAAAGAGTGTTATCTACAGGTAGATCAAGGAGGTGCCAAGTCCTGGGCTGGAACAGGAAGTCATATTCAAATAAAAGCAGTGAGGGCACTGACTAGAGTAAGGGAGAAATGAAATGTAGAAATGTACTTGGCAAAGCAGCCAGAGGTCAGATCTCATAAGGTTTTCAGACCCTGATAAGAATCTGAATTTTATTTTTTGTTTAAGAGAAATTTGGAAAACTTTGATAACAGCAGTGAAAAAATATTACTTATATTTTTACATGATCACACTGGCTACCTTATGGGGAGGAGACTACTGTGGAATAAGTTTGGAAGCAGGGAAATCAGTTAGGATAGGGGTCCCCAACCCCCAGGCCACGGGCCAGTTCTGGTCCGCGGCCTGTTAGGAACCGGACCACACAGCAGGAGGGGAGTGGCGGGCGAGTGAGCAAAGCTTCACCTGCTACTCGCCATTGCTCGCATTACTGCCTGAACCATGTCTTCCACGAAACCGGTCCCTGGTGCCAAAAAGTTGGGGACTGCTTAGTTAGGAGACTGCAAGGAAAAAATTATTTGCCTAGTAAGGGTATATTTGTGGATTCAACCCATGCAGTGGCGGTAGAAGTGACAGGTAGTCATATGCAGAAAATATTTTCAAGGTTGAGCCAATAGGATTTGTGATGCATTCGATGTTGGTTACTAGAGAAGAGAGGAGTCAGGTATGACAGTTAATCTTATAATCTGAGCACGCAAGTGAACGATGATGCCATTCATTGAGATCAGGACCCTAGATGAAGAGCAGATTAGAAGAAATTCAACGTTTTTGTCCAAGATATGTTACGTTTGTGATGTTGACCTGAATGAAAATAACAATCTGTTAGAGGAGTCAAGATTGTTTACTGGGATTTCCCTGGTGGTGCAGTGGTTAAGAATCCGCCTGCCAATGCAGGGCACACCGGTTCGATCCCTGGTCCGGAAAGATCCCATATGCTAGGGAGCAACTAAGCCCAGGCGCTGTAACTACTGAGCCTGTGCTCTAGAGCCTGAGAGCCACAACTACTGAAGCCTGCGTGCCTAGAGCCCGTGGTCCGCAACAAGAGACGTCACCACAATGAGAAGCCCGCACACTGCAACGAAGAGTAGCCACTGCTCACCACAACTAGAGAAAGCCCGTGAGCAGCAACGAAGACCCAACCAAATAAATAAATTAATTTTTTTAAAAAAAGATTGTTTACTAAGCAACTCTAATTTTTAGAACTTGGAAGAAGAAAAATGACCAGTTACAAAGGGTTTTAAAGAGTGGGCAGTGTGATGGGTGGAAAAAGATGAAGTAAGAAAGTGAAGACTGTGTAAACCAAGTGAAAAGGAAAAAAGAAATTGTTAAGGAGAGAATAATTAATAAGCTATAAAATGCTCCTAGAAGTTGGGCAAATTGATGAAGCTTAGTCTGTGGCTTTGCAAACAGAAAATAAAGGAAAAGAGGCAATTTGTGACATGGTGGAGACAGAAGTTGAAGTGAAGTATGTATAAGAATGGTAAGGGAGTAGAGAGGGTGAGTATGAACAGTTATTAGGAAAAGTTTTGCCATAAAGTGAGACAGGAGACAGAGGCAGAGGGAATTGTAAAGTCCAGGGAAGTGAAGATGGTTTTTATTTGTTTGTTTGTTTTTGTTTTGTTTATGGTAGGGCTTTGAAATCTTTCCATGATTTACCTCAAGATTTATAATGGATCTAAGTAGACTGGGTTTTTTAAGTTTTGGCTAGACGTGGAGCTGGGGACAGGTAAGGACATGCAGTCAGGTATGGGTAAAATATATGATGTGCAGAAATAATTGCTGGAAAAAATAAGGTTCATAAATTTTAGGAATATCAAAACATTCTAAGCAAACTAGAGAAATTTTAAAGAGATAATGTCTGTTGTGAAAATTAACTTAAATTCTAAAATACAGGTAAAGTTTTTAGTACAACTCTAGGAACATAATAAATGCTGAAAATGAGAGATATTAATTACAGTGGTAGTTTTAACATATATCCACAGTTTTACAAAATAATTTAATTTCCCTCACCCCCTGCTTTGAGGGTAGGCTGAACTCCCTTCTCACAAGCAGGGAATGGAAAGGGAAAAGCGGTGACTTTACAGTGGGACACCGCCCTAACATCGTGATCAGGATTAACCTCCCTCGTAAGAAGTCTAGTTGGTACCATGACCTGCTGTTAAAATACCAAGAGAAGGGCACTTCACCCCTGTGGTGCTTTTCTCAAAAATTCATACTTTTAAGTTAATCATGACATAACAGAAAACCCATTCCAGAATGATTTGGAACATTCTATAAAATACCTGACCATACTCCTCAAAGTATAAAGGTTATGAAAGAAGGGATACTGATAAATTGCCACTGATTAGAGGAGACTAAGGAGAAATACCAATCAAATACCTAGATTGGATCCTGAAACAGAAAAAGACAATAGTGGGACAATTGGTAAAATCTAAATAAAGTCTGTAGTTTAGTTAATGGTATTGTGCTAAATTTAATTATTAATTTTGATGTTTGCCATGATTATATGTTAACATTACAAAAATCTCAGTGAAGGGAATCTGGTAATTTCCTGCACTATCTTTGCTACTTTTCTGTAAAATATAAAATTATTTACAAAAAATTAAAAAAAAGTAAAACACAAAGCAAAAGAAAACTGCTGTGTGATTCTAAGAGGCAGACAAGGTTGAGATTCACTGCATTAAGATTATATCTGGGCTTCCCTGGTGGTGCAGTGGTTGAGAATCCGCCTGCCAATGCAGGGGACACGGGTTCGAGCCCTGGTCTGGGAAGATCCCACATGCCGCAGAGCAACTGGGCCCGTGAACCACAACTACTGAGCCTGCGCGTCTGGAGCCTATGCTCCGCAACAAGAGAGGCCGCGATAGTGAGAGGCCCGCGCACCGCGATGAAGAGTGGCCCCCGCTTGCTGCAACTGGAGAAAGCCCTCGCACAGAAACGAAGATCCAACACAGCCAAAAGTAAAATAAATAAATAAATAAATTAATTAATTAAAAAAAAAAGATATCTAAATAATCAGGTTTAAACAAGGCAAGCGGACTTAACATTTTTTTATTTAAAAAAAGATAAGTATTCTTATAATTACCACCATTTTCATCACCATCATTATTTTCACCATTATTAACATTATTATATTGTTTTAATATTATAAATGCTATCTAATATAGACCATCCTTAATGAATTATCACATGTACTCCCTGTTTGATGTCTGTAAATGGCTTAGAGCACTGCCCAGCACATATTAAGTATTGATCTACATATTTTAACTACTGACAATTTCTGTAATAAGTTTTCGTAAATGTCATAAGAGTAACTGTGGGATTTATTTATATATGTATACTACTCTTGCTATTATATTAAAATAAATCCTGCCATGAATAATGATTTTTTAAAAACATCCTGATACTCCTAGAGTGGAAACTGGAAGAAAATATTCATGGGAGGATGTACTGCTGGGACTCTTATTCTTTATCCCCCATTCCTCTTATCACAGCCCACCTTCTTGAGCTCCAGAAGTCATTCGCAAAGAATACAGAGGTCCCAAGCTATAGAAGAGAATTCCTATACAACCCAATCAAGACAAAGAAGAATTTATCTTCTTGGTTTGTAGAACCACTAATTCTACCCAGCTTCCAATCTCCTTGGAAAGGTTTAAAACTACTTCCTGTTTTGTGTGTTACACAGGTATTCCATTAATATGACAGACTCTCTTCTGTTGTATAATTATTCTGTACAAATCATCTCTATTCAGAAACTAGAAAGTAAAGAGAGACCTTATGTTGCACTAACCTACTAAGTCCACTCAATAATCTTGCTTTGGGTGACATGATAAAAGCAGGATTAAGGAGGCTTAACTGAGCATGCCACTTGGTATGCTGGATTAGGCATCACAGTCCAATATGAAAGCTATAAAGCATAACTAGGGGGCTTCCCTGGTGGCGCAGTGGTTGAGAATCTGCCTACCAATGCAGGGGACACGGGTTCAGGCCCTGGTCTGGGAAGATCCCACATGCCGCGGAGCAACTGAGCCCGTGAGCCACAACTACTGAGCCTGCGCCTCTGGAGCCTGTGCTCCGCAACAAGAGAGGCCGCGACAGTGAGAGGCCTGCGCACCACGATGAAGAGTGGCCCCCGCTTGCCACAACTAGAGAAAGCCCTCACACAGAAACGAAGACCCAACACAGCCAAAAAAAATAATAAAATAAATAAATAAATAGATAGTCACTCACCAATTTAAAAATAATAATAATAATAAAAAAATAAAGCATAACTAATATTTTCCTTTTAAGGGAAGCAACCCGAATTGTACTAAGGGTGCTGATATTGATATCAAGAAAACCCAGACACAAACTCTGATTCAACATCACAATTGTCAACACAGTGATTATTTTAACTGAAATAATATAAACAGATAAAAATTATAAACAGATGAACTTAATCGCATCACTGACAGAACTGTATTTTAGTAGAAATGAAATACAGGAGTCACAGTATAAGCAGTGGAAGAAAATGAATTGATATTTTACTGAGAGAGATGCTTTTACTAATACATGATAAATGTAGGTGCAATATTCATTTATACATGAGAGAACAGCTTTCCCCTCTGACTTCCCTTAAGGGAGAGTCTGCTGTATTTCCATGAGTAAGCTCAATCAAGTAGTCAGAGATCAGAAAGTAGAGCTGCCTTTCTAAGAAAGAGCTCAAACAGGTACCTAAATAAAAGACTGGGTTCTTTCTAGTCTCATGATCCAAATATTTGTTTTCCACTTGACTTATTCAAATTGATAATCATAGTTAATACAGTTATATATAATAGTGCCTGTCACATGTCTTTTGTTTTCTATTGGATGTTTGGAATCTTCTCAAATAGATATTATTAATTATAATTTTCAAGATGATGTCATATTCAATTAACACTGTTATGGAATGGCGGTTCTCACTTAATGTAAAAGAACATACTTCATGAAACAACAAGGAGAAAGCTGGATTTTGTGTCCTGTGTAAGTGGTATCAATGGTTCTGTCAACTTAGCTGTTTATGAGGAAGAGTTTATCTAGCCATTCAACAGATATTTATTGGGAACCAACTAATTGCTGCACTCTCCTGTAAAAGATGCAACTTCAATTAGGCCACAATATGTCTTTGAAAGGAGCTACAGAAATTGTTGAAAATGTGCTTTCAAAAATCAAAATGGAGCCTCTACAACCTATATCTCTACTACCTTAAAATCATAAATGCATTGATCATCTCCATGTGCTGGTAATCCAGTTCATCAGTGATGATGGATTTACAGACTTATTTATAGAGTTATAGAGTTACAGACTTGGGGTAACTCAAGAGAAATGCAGGGGAGTGCAGCTAAGCTTTGAGATTCTAGCCCAGAAGTAAAGAGAAGATGTTAATCATCTTACACGTTTTTCTTGCTAAAAGCTTATAGTATAAAAATATTTACATTATAGCCATACACCCTTTCTAGGAACAGAAGCTAGGCAGATGACAATATTTTTCAACATGGATTTCTGGCAAACTGCTACCATGAGAAAGCCAGGAAGCAGAGTTTTTAATGCATTCCATGTCAATTGAACCTTGTTATTCTTTTTCAGGGAAGTTAATTTTACCCCACTGTTATGTAAACCTATCTTTAAAATACTTTCTTGGGCCGGTATATAACTCTTTTTGTAGCTCAAATTAGAAATGAATCTAAGCTTATTATTGATAATTTAGGGAAGGAAATAATGTGTTTTGTAATTAGTGGGCTCTAGGCCACAACAGTAAATCAAAAACACCCTTGTTGCTGTTGTTGTTGTTTTATTACTGACCTATCTAAAGTTATACTCCAAAGAAAAATGGTTCTTAATCAGAGAAAACATAGTATGCAACAAATCTGATGCCAGTGTTTGCCAGGCTCTTCTTTTATGGGGATGGGTAGATAGCTAGGTGGGTAGATAGGAAAGTAGTAGGTAAGGTCAGCATTATTTAAATTAGATGCTTTAGGCAAGAGAATACCATCATCTAGGTCTCTTTGCACTTATACTTTGGGCTGAAGAAGCACAATAAATACTGAGTATAATTCCCCTTTCTCTTTCTCAGCAAATATGATTCTTTTCCTCTGACTTGTGCCTTGCATATACATTGTTACTTCATAAAGGAAGAGTCCCATTGATTTATGAAAATTTTTTAAATTTAATTAATTAATTTTTTTATACAGCAGGTTCTTATTAGTTATCTACTTTATACATATTCGTGTATATATGTCAATCCCAATCTCCCAATTCATCCCACCACCACCACCCTCCCCCCAATTTATGAAAGTTATTTTTAAACAACACAGGGTCTCAGTATCAGAGACTTAATAGACAAAAACATTATAAAATATAGACATAAAAGAACTGAAAAAAGAAATGAGAAATATCTAACCAAAATGCCAATGTTTTCACTAAAACAAGTAACAACAAACTAGAATTTAACTGATTAGAGATGAAAAAAGTCAAGAATATGAATTCTACATAGAAATTATTCCTAATTTTTCTTCTCTTATAGATCTGTAACTAAGATCTACTTCTTAAAAGTACTATGACAAACCTGACTTTGAACTGTAGGACACAAATGACTGCAAAGCATATAGAGTTTTGCTAATTAGCAAAATTCAAAAGGAACTATTTTGTGGTTGGTTCTCCAATTATTTAGTTTTCTTTCTATTCTAATCTTCAGTCTATTTCATCATTCATCAAATCAGCAAATAGCATAATTAATAAGCCAAATAAGCCCTGGCAGTCTATTGCTATAAAATGCAAAGCAAAAGTGACAGGAAACATGTTAATAATGAGGCTACATCAAGGTTTAATGGTGGCCTGCAACATAATGTTGTTATTTAATCATTTTTAGTTGCATTCAATATTCCCATTACACACAGGCCATAATGACCTATCTAGGTGTCGGATGGTGGCCAAATGTATCATATCTGAAAAATCCAGGAAGACCATGTTATCAGGGTTAAGCTGGAGATGAGAACACTTGTATAGGAAGTCATCCTTCTTGGGAGCACAGAAGAGCATTAATCCATTACACCAGAATGTACATAAGTGACCTCCTCTGTGCAAATTTAGAGACTCTTGCAGAATAACCACTGGATTATGTCATCCTTGCACATAGGAAACAAGGCTATGAGCTTCTCAAGCACTATGACCAAGATCTATGTAACTGATTTACAGCCTACAGCACAGTGTGTATCATAAGCTATGGAGTAGCAAATGTGAACTCAATCTACATACTAATAAGGGAAAGAAAGTGATTCAAAAATAGGAAATTGGAGTGGGGGAAAGAATAGGAGATAAATGATAGGGAGCAATTACCTGATTCTTAGATGGAGAGGTAACTGGCACCTAGGAGCTCTAGATTCGAAAGGGAAGGACGTAGGAAGGCGAAGTAGACTTCAGGCCTTTCATATAAGGATCTAGCTCCTAGCAAGCTTGTTTCTAAATGTCCAACTGCAGGGAAATAAATTATTATTAAAATTTAAGCATCCAATGGAATTTATATCTATGTGACCAGATGAGGTACTTCAAGACAGAATGCAGGAACAAAGCTGCTGTCACTGGTTATCAATTCATGTCATAATAATAATAATGTAAAGGGTTTGGCATTCAGCCACCATCAGAGTCGTGTGTTCTTTAAGGTGTCTTCTTTTATCCGTGAACAATGCAGAAATGTTACCGATTTTTTTTTTGAACTCTTAGTAGATGACTTATATTTACAAGATGGCTTGTCAGCGTTGTTGTAATGACCTGGGGCTGTGCAGTGTAACAGAGCTGAGGTAGGCTCTGTTAACCAACTTCACAGCTGAGGACAAAACAGACGAGATCATTCTGTGAGCAGAGTCTTCTGTAAATGTGAGACCCAAGATCCCGCTTTGTTCAGCAAAAAGACGTCCCTGGCTAACACTAAGGAAGTTTCATGGGGCATTTTGGTTAAATTTCTGAAAAACATCCGGAGAGCCACAATTCAAGATTTCAGAAATTCATGAGTCTGAGACCTGTGAACACAGTATCATGTTTCACCAATAATGGAATTCAAAATGTCCACTGTATATAAAGAAGTGTCTGTGTCTCTAACAGCAGGGTAGCTGAAAATATCCATAAGACAATTAGTCTCCCTGCATTGTAGATTTGCTCTGCATTGCTATTTCAACAGCTCATTACTACGTTAATGAATACAGCTTCAGAGGCAGGCATTTCGACAATCGGTGATGGTTCGACCTCTCCAAAAGTGAGCACCTAATTACTTCTTCATGTGGAGCACTGATTTAAAGGTTATTGCTCTTTCTCTAAGCAGGATGTAAAACTTCTTACTGATTCACCTGGATTTAGAATAACAATAGGGGTTGTCAGTGCTTAATGACTAGATTCTTTTGTTGTCAAAATATGTCTGTAATTTTAAGTTCTAACTGATCTCTCTACAGGAATATTTTATATGCACAGAATCTAATATTTGGTCATTTGGCCTCAGAAGCTAAAATGTAATATTTCAGAGTGTCTGATGCACACCAGGCATAAAATAAACATTTTTCAATGAAATGATAAAAGCTAAGTTAAAGACAGAAAAAATCAAGCAATAAAAATAAGTAATTGTGTATATTATGTGATTTAAAATATCAGAGGTATCTATAAAAACAATGAAAAATTTAACAGATGATTCAAGTAATAAATAGTTTTGATATTTCTGTTATTTAGATTTTTCAAACTTAAACGTTGCTTTCATATATATTTTTTGTTGTTTCTTTTTCTCTTGTTCATTTCATTTTGAATTTTGTTGTTCTTTAGTCTTGGCTTAATTTGGCTCTAAACACAAGCCTAGGACAATGTAAATAGCTTTTTTCTGGCATTGTTCATAGAAATGATACAGAATTCAGTGGAGTAAACTACCTGTCAAGATCAAATACAATGTTCTTCTTAGAAATGTTGTGTAATAAACTCTTTCCACAATCATGAAATTATCTCAAAGCAATATATGTACTCCCATGTTCACTGCAGCATTATTCACAATAGCCTAGATATAAAGATATAGAAACAACCCAAGTGTCCTCCCGCAGATGAATGAAGATATGATTTTATATATATATATATATAGAGAGAGAGAGAGAGAGAGAGAGCGCAATCCTAAAATATTATTCAGCCTTGAGAAATGAGAAAATCCCGCCATTTGCAACAATATGGATGAACACAGAGGACATTTTGCTAAGTGAAATAAGCCAGACAGAGAAAGATAAATACTGTATGATCTCATTTATATGTGTAATCTTAAAAAAAAAAACAAAAAACCTCATAGACGCAGAGAGTAAAATGGTGGTTATCAGGAGCTGGGGTTTCAGGGGGTGGGGGCAGGGAGGGTGGGATGGGAAGATGCTGGTCAAACTTGAAGTTATGTAGGGTGAATAAGTCTAGAGATCTCATAGACAGGCATGATAACTGTAGTTCATAGTACTGTGTTGAATACTGGAAATATGCTAAGAGAGTAGATTTCAGATGCATTCATCACAAAAAGAAATGGTAACCATGTGAGAAGATGATCTGTTAGCTTGATCTGTTAGTTAGCTTGATAGTGATCACTTCACTATCTATATGTATATCATATCATCATGTTTTATGCCTTAAACATATATTTTTTTTAATTTAAGGTATATATTTAAAAAGATTACTAGAGTACTTGACAATTTGGGCTATGTTTTTCAAGGAATTTGTTGATTTTATGGAAGTTGCCAATTTATCATTAGAAAAGTATTTGAGAAAAGTAATGAACACAGCTAAAATGCTGTCAACAAATGAAATTTCATTTTTTCATTATCAGAATTATTGAAATCATTAATAACCTGAAAGTGCTTTCTAAGTCAATATTTGATCTTCTTAACTTGATATTCTGGTGTTTCAAATGATCAGTGCACAAGAGGACACTTTTGCTGACCCTTGGTTTACCCCAAAGCCATAGGCTTTAAAGAAATTGAGTCAGATTGCAGATTCCGAGTCAGTGGCCTTGAAACAGCTATAGCTACGCGTATCGCCTGACACATCCATCAGGCACTACATGTGATTGATTGCACTGTTTCTGAGGTTTTGGAACTGATCACCAGAGTGAAGGACTTTTCTGTCTGCATTAAAGCACAAAGTCATTTTAAAGACCAATTTTAGGAAGGTGAGCAATAACTGTCATCTACAAGGAAAATTTCCCAACCACTTGAAAAGTGGCACAGGAGCCTGAAGTATGAGAAGAAGAACAGCCTTCAGGTGACTGCCTGGCACCTTTTCTTTCTTGGGAGTTCATGGTGCATTTATTAATATATTTGAAATTAAAGTCTCTGTTGACAATGACAGCTTTTCTTCCTTGTGATTTTGTCTGATATTTTGTTTCCCTGTGGAAGTATTGCATAGTTCCTTGAGTAAGGAAGCTTTAATAAAGCCTCGAGTTTTGCACTGTTGTGCAGGATTTAATAGGATTTTTCTTCTTTCATTGTCTGTGTTCAAAAGTCAGATCTCTTTACATTTATCCAGTTCAAACAAGGAGGTTTGCACTGTTGATGTAACCTGACACAAAGTGCTCAGATTTGCAGAGCCCTCTCAGAAAAAGCAACTGTATGGATGAAGGAGAGTAGCGTGCAGCCCCATGCTTCCAGACCCTTCTACAAGAGCCACCTGTAAATAAACATTGTTGCTTTTACTTTTCTGTTTGCCTTGATACTTGCTTTTTCCCTATTCTCAATTACCTTGCTCTTCTTGTTTTTCTCTATTTCTATTCATATTCATTCATTTTGGAATTCACTTATATTATATATCTAATCGTTTTGCTCACCAAGCCAAAACAGTATACCTAATCTTGTTAATGCTTCAGGTTTTATGAAGTTTTATGGTGTTTACAGAAAGGAAGCAATCATTACAACATAGAAACATTTTTTAAGAAGAGTAAAGGAAATAGCTTCTCCCCACTGAACCATTAAGTGTCAGAATACACAATCAGTTAAATAAAGTGGAACGACAGTTGATCTATTAGTCAAACAGACATGGCCTTCGATCCTAGGTTTCATCACTCATTTTGGCATCACAAAGCAAGTTAGTTGGTCTATTTGCCTAATTCTCAGTTCCCCCTCCTTAAAGTGTGGAAATAAAGCCAACTAAATATAGTTGTAAAGATTAAATGATATAATATATGCACAATATCTGGTAAGGAGATTGGAACATAGTAGGTGCTCAGTGATTCCTTCAATTTTAATTCCTCCTGTAAGTGTTTGAACAAAGGAAATTTTGTTCTGATTGGTTCTTTAACACCAAGTCAATCTATTCCACAGCCCCCCACTTTTAGTGTACTATCATAAAAACATTTTAAATAGGTAAAATTAGCTGTAAATTACAGTAAATGTTGTTGTGTCAGAATCATTTTTATATCTTGGATAGTCTATTTTATACAAACTGGGGTAGGTACCTATGAAAATTCTCTCTCTCTCTCTCTCTCTCTCTCATGCACACACAAACACACACACACATGCACACACACTCCTTAAAATCAAATGAGATACACATATAAAGAAAAATGGATGTGCACTTATTCAGAGGCTATCATAACGTGATATTTAATTTATGGCCTTATTTGATGTAAACTCTACAAAGAAACAATCAATGGAGAAAATATATATTTACAAAATGAAAATTGATAAAGATAACTATGTGAACTCAAACACTGGGTTTCACAATTCCCCAATTTTAGTAGTTTAAATACAGCTTTGGACAACTTTCTAGTGATCAATACCAGTTTGTATGTTGAAACAGTCAGAAGTTCCTGATATAGTCAGAATTTGTAAAGTGGTTCAATAATCATGTTTCAGATTAATAAACAAATGGGTAGTATTGTTTTAATTCTCTAGTGAGATATTCACCTAAATGATTTGATATTCTGTATATACCACAGTCAACATTTCAAGTGAAAAATTTCTTTATTCCTATATTTATACAAAAAAGAAACATATAAATAAAACTACTGCAGAATAACTCCACTTTATGTTACATTATGCAATCAAGGTCATAAATATAGAATTGTGCATTCTGAAAGACTGACTTTAAATGGACTATTCCCTTTATTGTTATTAATTGCAAACTTGCCTACATATGTAGCTTAAAAAATTACCATATATCTTGCAAAGTCAATTTGAAAACTATAATGAGAGGCATGTTTGTACAGTTGTACCTGAATCAGACCACTTCTACTATTAACAATCTAGTTGCATCTCCTTGGCTTTTTCCATTTGAACTGAAAGTTGCAGAGAGGGATAATCTAATTCAAAGAGCTCAAAGGAGACTAAAGTATTCATTGAGGTTGTTCATTTATTTCTGACAGGATTCAAATGTAGTTCCAGAATTTTGAAAAGATACTCTAATCATGTACGAAAACCAGTCAAGAAAAAATCACCATGCTTTGCGTGTTATTATGCATTCTGAAAAAATTTTGTTTCAGATATGGGAATATCAAAATTAGCACAAATAAACAAGTAAATTCACAAAAATAGAACGTAATGATTTTTCTTCATGTGTAATATATGTCTCTTCCAAAAAATTATAGAAAATAATAATTTAATATTATACACGAAAGAAAAACAATTACACCCATTAAAACACCTGAAGCTCGCTTCAGTAAAACACACTGCACTGGAAGTCAGGGTTTTGGATTCCAATTCTGAATTTGCCAAAAATTCTTTCAAAATGAATAAACTAGAGGAAGCCACTCAATGTTTTAAGACTTCATTTTTTGTTCTATAAAAGGGGTTTGTGTGAAATGCTTACTTAGAGTCCTTTTCAATCTTGCAATGATTAAAATTACTAAGTTATAAAGTCTAGTAATTCAGTAATGAGATGACGGAAAGTTTTTCTACACTTTGAGCAATCCTAGCATACAAAATTCAAAATTTTACTTAGAAGTTCTTGAATATAAATTTAATATTTTCTTATGTTTTCATTTAATTTATTTCTTATGTATGTATTTACCTTTTAAAACATAGAGACATTTTGCTCCATCATTCTCATAGCTACTAGAAAAGTAAAAATCAGGATATTCTGACATCAGTTAGATGAAATTTACATCACTCTCCTCTTATCTTGGTCCTAGGAGTCCAACTGTTCCCTGTGAAATTCCCAGTATATTATAAAAACCTACCAGAACAGTATTCACATAAACCTGATTTTGAAGCCCATGTTATTTCCATGTACTGCAAAGCTTCCAATTAAAAATGCTTCTTTCCAAATTCAACTGGACTTTCATTGCTATCTAGAAATTCTTAGAATGTCAACTTGATTTCATTCCATCTTGTCTTTTTAGTAGCTGGTTTCATCAGCCATTTTCATGCATGTTTGTTCTTTTAACATTTCTATTTAGCAAATAGCACAGTGCTAAGTGCATACTAGAAGCTCAATAATTAATAGAATTTATTAGAAAAATTCATATTATTTCTCATTGCCTACTCTGTCTTTTTAAAGGCAATAACGATTTTAAAATATTATCCCATTAAGCCCAAAAAACCTCCCCACGAGTGGTCTCTGCTTGATAAAATTCCTTCTTTTCCCAGGATCCTAATTGTTTAATCTCTAACCATCTAGGTATGTACTCTGTTGTTCTAATAAGTCTCTTAATATACTACTGACTTCTAAATGCTCAAATGACTGATATTTTCTTCAGGTCTCATTTTCTTGACTGTTCTACAAAAACTGTCTTGTGAGCATGCTTTCCTTAAGTGCTCTCTTCTCTTGCTTTCACAGCATAGCACTGCTATAACATATATGAATCTCTTCCACAACTTACAGAACAGATATAGACAAAATTCTCTCATTTCTCCAAGTCATTGCTTAATTCTCATTTGTGTGTAATTGAGAGTCTCTCTCCGAAGTCCTGCTGTCCTCCCCAAAGATTTCTCCTGCACCCTAGGGGTTTGGGTATAGTCTTGCTTTCAAACGTCAGCCAGCATGCTGCAGGCTCGGTGCTCATTCTATTCTAATCCTTTTACTGCCAGTTTGAGCCTCCTTAGAACACCCACACTGCTCATCCATCGTTCCCAAAGTGCAAACACAAAGCTGAGTCTGGGGGAACCCCATCAACCTCTAAGTCCTTAGATCAAATTTAAATCTGGATCCCCTTATGGTGGGCTTCCTTGGAAAACACAAGATCCCTTTTTTTTTTCCAGCTGTCCTCTGTCAGAAACATACCAAGCTCTAAATTATTGAATCACAAAAGGAAAGGGGCAACCTCAATCCTATATCCTTCTGGAGGCTCCTTGGCTTCTGTGCAGATTTCAGCCTCTCCTTCCTTCACCAATTTGCCCCAAGGGATGTTGGTGTGAGGAAGGGAAAGCTTTGTTAGACCAGCAAAGATCCAGTGTCATGACTGATTGCTGAATTTGGATTTGCAAAAATAAAAGGAGTCAAACTCTGAGAGCTCACTTGGGTTTTCTGGATTTAGTCCTACTTCCAATCACTAAGCAGAAAAAAGGGTCTCCTCATCCCACTCAACTAGTTATGTTCTCCTTAGTCCAATCTGATGCTCTAAGGTGACATTCTGTATTATCCCAGACCTAAAAGAAGTTAGTGAGAAAGGAGCGGGGGGTGGGGAGGGGGGAATAGATAGATATTATAGATGATAGATAGATAGATAGCTAGGGACATAGATACACAGATATAAATGTATAAATACAGATATAGATATACATCCTTAACAAGTACTGTGCTACATGATTATGGCTCTCCATATTCCATCTTCTATTTCTGGATACCCCACTTACTAAATGTAAGTATTTCCCAATATTCTATTCTTTGTGCATTTTTTTGTTTATCCTAAACAAACAGACAATCCCATCCATATCTACACAAAAGACTCCGAAATATACGTTTCTAAATTCTGTCTGGCTCTTGAGTCTCATCTCTCCATTTTCTTCCTGGAAAATCATAATCAGACTTTCCAGTACCACTAACTCAATGTATTCTAAAACTAACTTACTATATCTTCACTTATTAGAGCATATATAGACAGAATCACCTTAAAGGGACAAAGTAAATGAATAAGTTCACAAGTCCACAAGACTAGAAAGTTATCTAATCAAATAGATTAACTAAAGTAGCTAATCACAGAATGCTCCATTGAAAGGGAGGAAAGTTGCTATCCATAAAGGAGAAAGGTTAGTGACTGATAAAAGTTTGGCAATGCAATTAGAACAGTGTCCGCAGGGAAGTACCCCATGGACCAAGGACGTAACTTGTATGGTGTTAATGACGGGCATATCCTTTTAGGGGTGATGACAACATTAGGTTACTTTAGTGCAAGGACGTTACACATTTGAAACCTACATCTTCTTACCTTGTTGTGTTTTGTTTTCATGTTCACCAACCAGTCTCCTAATTATAACTTATTTTCCCATGCTGTGTTCCTATGGGGGAGAAAACACTACTCAGAAGATTGTATTCGGTTTCTCTGGCAGTTATACTTCTCATTCTTAATTAAATTGTTGGCATTCTGATTTCATAGATCAGTCTTAGGAGATTGGTTAATGCAAATCTATTACTAAAAGATGGTTCCAATTTCTGCTTAATAATGAAATTCAATTCCTAAGCATCAAGATTGAGTGCCAACATGAACCATGGGAAATTCACTAAGAGCATTTTTAAAATGAATTCTGTGGAATATCAGGTGAAAACAAAGGTTTAAAAAGTACTATGCCTACTACTATAGACAATGTCTACTTTTCAAATATCCCAATGTACATTAGCCTATTTTGAAAAGAAAAGTCTTGCTAAAGACACGTAACATTATTTAAGCCATTGTTTCCCAAACTTATTCTTACTGAAGATGCTTTATTTCTCTTGCAGCCTCTGGTTTTTAAGGTAATTACACCCTGTGAGTCCAAGAGAGATAGCCAGCTGTCAGACTTAAAAGGCACATGCCTTGTTCCTTTGACACATATACAAACCTGTGCAATAACAACCTGATCTCATATCACTGTGTTCTTACTTAACTGCTTTGCAGCATTTAGCATATCCAACTGTTTATCGACTGTTTCATATATGTCTCATTTCCTCACCTAGAGAATAAAATCATTATGATCAAGGATTAGATTAAACATATTTCCTATAGAATTTATAGCTTCTGGAAACAGACTAAGCGCATATGTTCTCCATAAAGAACACTACTTTTTAATGGTAAACTATAGTCATTATACTTAGAGTAAGCATTTACACACACCATGCTAATGGTGTCGGTCAGGAAGAAAGACGTAGAACTATCAATATCGAATTATGGATTCAACATTGTTAGCATATACTAATATCAGGTGTTAACTCATAATCCTACCTCCTTAAATTTTCTTTCTCTCAAATGCAAAGAAATAGTTTTATAAAACATTGTTTTACTCTCTAGTGACTAAAAAAGTGGAGTAATTTCACTTACATATATTTTAAACTATTGTTGATACTTTCACCCCAACACAGTTTCCAAAGCATGGTTCCTCAATATCTAGAGCCCAAATTACATCATAATATGGATGCAAATGAAAAACACAGAAAGCCATAGTAGACCAGAAAATTCATCTTGTTCCTCTAAAGTTTAAAATTTTAGGAAAAAGATAAATCATTAATTCTTCTTTTTTAAGATTTTTTTTTTATGTAGACCATTTAAAAAAAATCTTTATTGAATTTGTTACAATATTGCTTCTGCTTTATGTTTTGTTTTTTTGGCCACGAGGCATGTGGGATCTTATCTCTCCAACCAGGGATCGAACCCGCACTCCTGCATTGGAAGGCGAAGTCTCAACCACTGGACTGCCAGGGAAGTCCCTAAATCATTAAATTCTTGAATTAGTTGCTTAGTGATTCTCAGTGCTCTGGCATGAATTATACTTGTAACAACTGAATTATGGTTTTCTCTAAATTAGTGAAGGAGATTATAGAGCTTTTCATGTCTAGGTCATGCGATGGGGCAGGGGAGAGTATCAAAAAATTGAGAAAAATGTATTCTTAGTTTGAACATAATTACATGAAAAAAGAAACTACAAACACAATGTCCACTTTTTCCTTAGTTCTTTAAAATGTAAATATAGCTCGGGCTAATAGTGGGAAAGTCAGTACAAAATGTACAGGAACGATTAGCAAGTTCTGTTTTATAGGCAATGCCTGATAATTCTTTTGAAATCTAATTATGTAAAATTTTAATTTGAAAATGATTGCAAAGATTGGGGATCCCTTTAGCTTTGAGATGTTATTAATCTTGAAGACATACTTATCAGGTGGACTTAAATTTTGCCTGACCCTCAGTGGTTCCATCTGTTAGTAACTTTTATTCAATACCAGCTGTGGGTGGCAATTACTTAGAACTTGGCTAAAATAAAAAATAAGATATGCATGATCCTATTATGTAGTTTGTGAATTATGCAGATCATTTACCTCCCATTCAGCTGCTACCAAAATGAACAGAAGCACAGAGGAATAAAAGAGGTATTCAAGTCATATATTTGGCAAAGACGATGTTTGAAAAAGTGTTTTTAGCTATCAATTAAAATTGGTGTCTACATTTTCTGCCCCCCTGACACTTTTTTAATAGAGGGATATAGACCCGATAAACAGATTATATAATACACAGATAGGTAACTCAGGTTAGGGTAAATGGTATCAGAGAAAATTTTTTCATAATAAAACAAAAATCTTCCAATAATTCAAAACTTTACAATCTGTCTAAGAAAACTGACACAGTAATAAGAAGATATAGAACAGTTATAGAGACAACATAGCCTCAGGGGTAGATCTGCATTCTCAAATACTACATTACTGTGTTCATCATATAAGTGAACAAAAGTGAAGCAAAAAAGGACACTGTGCTCAAGGCCATAGCAAACAGCCAAAATAGGAAGCTGAACGTAGAACATGATGAAAAGAGGTTGTGGCTATTCAAAATCGTGTTTTGTGTTTCAAAACAATTCAGACAAACTAGGGTGAATTTGGCTAATCCTATTTACAGAATTTAACACATATTGCTAAATTTGATTCTACTTTTAAAGAAGAACTCAGAGAGAATGAGAAATAATTTAGGAGATAGTTTCTAAATGTGCATGTGAATGTGAGCGTGCAAATTTTTGCTTGTTAAAGGAATCTGTTCTGAAATCTAAGATTTCACTCAGTGTTCTTAAACTATTCAGATGGTTATTCTATTTAAATAATTGTTAATGTTACTGATATTTTTTCATCAGTGTGGTAAAACAGAAGTATTCTTACAAGTTTGTCATTTGGAAACCTTTGCCCCAATATATCAATTAAATAGGAATTAGAGGATTTGTTTGTAGTATATCTTATTCCGGATACTTATTTTTACCCTTCAGAACAAGAAAAACTCTTTTTTTTCTTTCAGTAACCATGAAATACTTAATGAACCAGCATTATCTTTCCTCATATCTGACTACGATTGCTCACTGCTCAATCCTTTTTTAAAACAGCTGAAATAGACATTGCATATTACTTTAAATAAATCAATGTGTGTGTGTATTTGTATTTGTATTTATTGGGCATTCAACAGAAATTTATGGAATCAATGAGGCTAATCTACAATCATTTTAAAAATAATAAACTGGATATTTCTTTTCTGGTCTTAGTTTTCTCTCCATGTTTGAAAAAATTAAACTTACTTTCCTCAGTGGAATTAGTTTTCTGAGAATTACATTCTTTTGAGAATTAATATGACTCAGACAAATCTAGCTAACATTCATATTGGCAAACTAGGAACTATATTATTAAGGTAAAGCTTTTTTACATAATGTCCTATTTGTGTTAAAGAGGTGGAATATCTAAGATGTTGAAAACAAACTTCCAAGTATTGATTGCTCTCCTTTATTATTAATAAAAACATTTAATATTAATTATTGCTCTCCTTTATTTATTAATAAAAACGTTTTTTATTAAGATATAATTGAATATAAATTATATTAATTTCAGTTATTCAACATAATATTTGTATACATTGTGAAATGATCACAATAAGTGTAGGTAACATCTGTCACTATACATACAGATGTTTTTTCTTATGATGAGAACTTTTAAACAACTTTCAAATATACAGAAGAGTATTATTAACTATAGTCACATGCTGCACATTACACATTTTAATAATTAGCATTGAGTAGTTTAAGTAGTTTAGAGTTGTTTCTGTTAAAGTTTTACTGACAGTTCAAATCCTAGGAGGAAACTTGAAATCAGTATCTACACCACAGAAGCTTATTAGCATGATATTAGGTAAGAATGAACTAGAAATGGAGTTACAATACCAAATATAATGTAATTTATATTAAGAGTAGTGTTTTTCACCTGTCTTTACTTGGGATACATATGTTTACTATACTTATAAATTACTAAGCTTATTACAAATTGGTTGAATATTGCTAAATATTGATTTGATCTAATTTCATCATCCAGATTTGAATTTTTAAGATTCCCAGAAGTTCACTATAAGATACACACACAGAAACGTCTAAGATTTTTGTGAATTATAAATACAATATATATATATTTGAAATTAACATATAATTATATACTTTTAAGATTATTCATTTTAAATGGAAGATTTCCTTACTATTTGTCTCTCTTCAATTCTGCATTAAGTGGTTTATATTGGCCTCTTCAAATCAGTTGTTTGACTGTCTTTCATTCAATTACCCACCCGCTTTTGAATGAACCCCATGAACTATATTACTTTCTCCAATATTTTTACTTAATGGAGACTTGGGGACATTTTCATGTGCAAATGTATAGTACATTTTGGAGTAAATTGCCATTTGTTGGTTTCATATCCCCCACTACTGTCAGTAAGTATGTAGTGTCTGTCCAGAATGTAATTTCACTAGGCTAAGTCCAAGATCAAGACGAAAGACTGCGATATCCTTTACGAGTATAGGATGGTGGCACAAATACACTTGATGTAAGATATAATTCATTATTTCACATACTTCTTAGTGTTTTATATACCCCAAGCCCTGGTGGAAAAACCTAAAAACTTGAAGCATTAGCTCAATTAAGCGGTATTGCATATGTGGGTGTCTTCAATAGAGCTACTACACACCTTTGCGGGCAACTTTCGTCAAACCACAGTCAAAATGAGATTCTAGCATGCTGACAACTGTCTTATTATGATAGTGCAACTGCTAAGCTCCACTTTCTATCAGTTCAATAGATCCTGGGACACTGAGTTTAGCTACTATGCATTGTCAAACTACAAAATGATTTTTAAAACAGATAAAACATCTCCTGTGGGCTTTCATTTCTTATACTTTCTCTAATTTATCAGTATGCATTGCACTGTCTAGCTAACAACACCTCTCAAGGTCATTTCTATGAGACAAAAAAACTGTTCAAATATTACAATGTTGTGAATATTCTGGACAAGTTTAGCCTTATCAGTAAAGGCATCTATTCCTGAAAATAGTAATAGAGAAGCATAACAATGTTATGCTTTCACAATGTTAGAGAAGCATAACTGTGAAAACATTCATTTCTCTCTATTTATGAATCACCTTTTTAAAATTTAACTCCAGTGTAATCGAATTGGTTTATAGCTCACTTATATAAAATGGCATATGACCTAACTACACATAGACCCTTACGTTCACATAAGTTCTTACGATATGGCACTCAGGCAACAAATAATCAGAAACATGTTATCAAGAATTATGAAAGGTTCACTGTGCCGGGATGATGGTTTAAGCAATTAAGTGCTCTGTCAGTACTTACTGCTTCCATATATCAGTTAACATACAATGAGGCACATGCATATAATTCTTTAAAATGTGCAGAAAGTTATATGGTCTAATTTGCATATCAACTCACATCAGCTACGGAATATGAAAAATCAAATGATAAGTTCTCCATGTATTCATGTACATAAATACTGTAGGGAGGTATGGAAAATGTGTGAAATTCATGAAGACTTAAACATGATCATTAGAGTTCATCACTTTGGAAATAACCTTTTTAAGCAACTGACCTAGAAGTTACACCATTTAGCATTTTTACATATGGGAAATAAAGAGAAGAACACATGGTTAAGGTTACTGCAGGAAAGCAGCATTTCTCTGTTAGAAAAGCATCTTGTCATTCAGTCAACAATTATTTAATTAGGATTTACTATATACTAAAATTCTGTGAAGGATGCTGTGGGGTGTATGAATGTAACTACACACTCAAATGACGAGCTCCAAGATAGTAAATCAAAGCATGTATTCATTCAACAAATCTGTACTGCACATGTACTGAGTACCAAACTCCATCCTGGGTGCTACAAATGATACAATGAAAATTAACCATCACTTCCCTGCACTCTGAGCTTACACACACACAAAATAAATATTAATAAAATTTTGACTCAAATTTATAATTATAAGCTGTGATAAACATCATGACATAAAAGTAGAGGGCAATTATGAACATATGAATAAGTAAAACCCAATTTTGTCAGAACGGTCAGGAAAGACAACAAGAAAACATTGTTTAAGCTGAGATGAGAAGTGAGATAGTAATTGGGAGAAAGGGCTGGTGGAAGCAGGTTGGGAAATTACGATGGGGACAGTTCCTTCCCCCCAGAAATATGCAAGACCCTGAGATGAGAGGAAGCATAGTTTGCTAAAGGAATTGAAATGAAGTAATATATTCTCAAGCCACATGTCCAGAAAAAAAAGCAATGCAAACCTAGTCTAGAGATTTCAAAATTGACATACCCCTCAAGTATTATAGGTCACATTCCTTAGATTTGGTCTTCATTCAAGAGCCAAGGGAAACCCAAACTGTTATAAAACAGAGGAGCAGGGCATGATCAGATTTATATTTTAAGAGATTTCCAGCATCCTGCTCACATTGATAAACCTCCGGGACAACAGCTTTTTCAGATCTCCTGTGTCTTTAAGGGTCTGTTAAAATATTTAAGCAGACACCCAGGAACATGCACATTTGCACAGTCATTCAGAAATGCATGTAATTTTAGAGTTCACAGAGCCATGGAGTTTCATGCTAAAGCTTCTTACACTATAGGGAAGTGGTATTTGAAGTTTTAAAGCTATTGGTCAGACTCCTGGACATAGAAAATAGACCTTACAGAAACAATTTAATGAAGGGGGCTCTCAAAACCAAATAATTATATTGGAATAATAATGAGTCTAAGGATATTAATTCAACTTTAGTATCTAAGGACATAGGTTTAAGGACTGGATAGCTTAAACTGGGTTCACTAGTTCACTGATAATAAATCCAATTTAGGTCCCAGGAAACATAATATTAACCTAGTACATCAATTAAAAACACAAAGGGTAGAAAAGCCCAGGGCCAACTTTTATCTTTCTTCCCCTGATCACCTCTCAGCCAACTTATCTCCTAGTCCCACATATCTAGATGAGCATTTTTGCATTTTTGCTTGTCCTGACTCCTCAATATTTTCCCTTTATGCAGACACCCACTTATTTTTCAAGCTCGTTCAAATCCCTTCAATTTCTGACTTCTTCCAGTGTCCGTGGATTTGCACTTTCTCCTTGAATCTGAGACCCCAAACTGTTCTTCTGTCTCTGACTTTGGCCTCTCTCCCCACAATGCCATGTCCTCATCCCTCAGACCTTGTTTGTGCAAGCTATTCCACACACAGCCTGGCCGGAGCCAACACAGTAACTTGGGGGTGTGGGTGGAGTCCATGTCAAGTTTTCTCTGGTTGCACTGAAGGAGAATTGGTGGTAAATTAAGAAGCGTGTGTAAAGGGTGCAAAGATGAGCACAGAAGCTGAAGCAAGTTAGAGATAGGACTGAAGTCGAACAACATGTTTAGAGTCATCACACTTAGACATTCTATGCTTTTTGTATGTTTCTTTTATTTTCAACGAAAAGCAATAACATAAATTCCTATGCTGTGCATCTCAATAAAGACCTTGAAACTCTGATGGCAAATACAAGCCACCATCAGAATAAGGGCAGCAAGTGCTCTTAACTAGGGTTAGAGCTAAATTCTCCTAAGTTTACCACGTGCTTACAAACAGGTGAATCTACCAATAATGGGTGACTACCAGAGTCTATAAGAGGTGAGTGTTGGAAAGGGTTAGTGGAAGTGGAAACATAAAGGGCAGCAAAAAATTGGTAAACTTGACAGATCTTAAATATAGAACTGTTTAAAGCAAGCTGAAGAGAAGGACTGAAACTATAAAAAGAAGTATGTTGGTATCCCTGACACTGATAAATACATGGGAGAGGATCAGTCTGAGGAAAGAAGAGAATGGGTTTAATTTTGGAAATGAGTTTGAAATATTTTTGGAAGATCCTGGTAAAACTATATCGCAGTAAGCTCAGTAAGGTAAGACTGTGGCTCAGGGGCAAAATCAAGGAAGGAGGTAGATTTTAGAGTCATTACGTATGGGTGATTAGTAAAGCCAAAGTGCACAGTTGTAAAGACAAGGAAAAGAGTATAGGCAAGGAGTAATAAGAATGTCAAAGTCAGAACCCATTAAAAAGTTGGTTGAAAGGGTGGAACCAGAGGAGATAAACAGGGCAGTTGAGGAAGTCAGAAGAGTCCCAGGTTAGAATGTTATGGAAGTAAGTGGAGAAGGGTTTCTAGGAAGCTGGGGTTCCATAGTGTCCAATTGTCCAGAGACATCAATGAACAGGAGCACTAAGGAATTGGGTTGCTAATAAGTAAACGGAACTTTTTAAAGAGTAGCTTCAGTAGAATAATGGTGATAGAAATGCTAGAGAATTAAAGACTCAGTAGTTGCTAAAGAGTACAAGAGAGTGCATATAAACTTCTGTAGAGATTTTTTTTTCCCATTTGAGGTAGAAAACACAGATAGGACAATGTGTCTTTCTCACAATCTGTGAGATCTGAGCACTTTTAAATGGCTGAAAGAGAAGACTGAAAAAAGAATTTTTTTAAAAAAGATGAGACCAGAGAAAATAATTGAAGGTTTAAGATAGCAAGGGAATCAGGAAAGTGAGTGAATGGATCAAGAACTCACAGAAACATTTGGAGTTAGAAAGCAAGAGGACTGAAACTTCAGTAATCTAAGGAGCATATGTATGCAGATAAACTTGCACATCAAGCATGCAAAATAGCATTCACTTAGATGATAAAAAATATTGGAAAACTCTGGGAAAATGCAGGGAGCATTTCAAAAGGACTTAAAGTCTTATTGCATCCAAGAGGCTCTTCTACTTTCTCTAGCCAATGACCTAATTTGTCCTATTTTGATCTGTATTGATATGTACTAACTTAAAAGAATGATTACTTTATCATTTCTTGTCAAAGATGAGACAGTAAAATAAAATCCATGTAGGGGCAGATAACTAGTAAAGTTCAAAGAATCCATTATGACAGCTGAAGGGGGAGACGGGTGAGTGCAGTACGTATTTTTTAAACCATCATGGGTATCTTTCATGAAGAGGACCTAAAAGCACACAATGTGGCAGGTCAGGGGCAATTCAAACTTAAGTGAGTCAAAAGAAAATTTTAGGAGCACCTTTCAAGGCAATACAAATCCCAATAATAAAAGGTTCTTTAAATACATCAAAAGGACTGATTCATTCAGAAAGCATTTATCCGGTGCCTATTCCGTGAGCATCAAGAGGACCAGGGGGCAATCATTGATTTAAAGGGTCCTCAAGGAAAAAAAAAAAAAAAAAATGGAGTGAAGGACAGCTGTGAAAATTTGCTCCTATTCTTTTGAAGAAAATCATCAGAAATTTCCCAACTAAATTTTCATTAGTGTTACGTGATACGTTTTTAAGCCTTTCTATTTTGACGTAATTTTAGATTTTCAGAAGGAGTTTCAAAGATAGTATAGCAAGTTCCCATATGCCTTTACCAATTCTCCTAAGGTTAACATCTTATATAACTGTGCACATTTGTCAAAATTAAGAAATTTTGAAAATTTCTTAATTTTGAAAATTTTGAAACTTTTATTTAATGCTATTAACTGAGCTAGAAATTTTATATGGATTTCACCAATTTTTACATTAAGGTTTACTGCTTCTATATAACAAGTGGGTGAGGTACATTCCATGGCACAGAACCTATAAGAACCCATAAGAAATCCATAACCATTAAGGATGACAGCAGGTGTCATAAAAATGAATGTAAACCCTAAGAAATTACCATTTTTACCACACTCTGGACTTATGCTACTTCCATATAGTCCATATATTTACTTCCATATATTGTAAAGTAATCAAAATTTATTTTTAAAAAAGCATTGTTATATTTAAATAAAGAGAGAAGAGACACAAAAATTCTACATAAAATTCTATATAAAAATTACACTTTCTTAATTTCCTTAAAAAACTCATGTCTTCCATTGAATTTTAGTCAGGATGTCACAAAGGGTCAAAAATGCCCCATACAAAAGATAATACTTAAACCTGTTTTCCTGAATTCAAGCCTCTACATCTAGGCATATTGAACCCATGTCTAGCTAGTGAGTACTGCACAAAGTGACCAACATGATAAAGCCTCAGGGTATATTAGGTAAGAATATGCTCTGTAGTCCTAGCTATCACTTATACCCAAATCAGATTCCCATCTACTCTTCTCCTAGTGGGCTGAAGAATATGGAGCTTGTAGAGCTCTTTTCACCCTAATGTGGCCACCTAAGTCAGTCTTCAGAGCTTTGTCTTTCTTTTTTAATTTAATTAATTAATTTATTTATTTTTATTTTCCGCTGTGTTGGGTCTTCGTTGTTGCACACAGGCTTTCTCTAGTTGTGGCGAGCGGGGGCTACTCTTCATTGTGGTGTGCGGGCTTCTCATTTCTGTGGCTTCTCTTGTTGCAGACCACGGGCTCTAGGCACACAGGCTTTAGTAGTTACAGCACGTGGGTTCAGTAGTTGTGGCTCGTGGGCTCTACAGCACAGGCTCAGTAGTTGTGGCATGTAGGCTTTGTTGCTCTGATGATGCGGGATCTTCATCTGAAGATGTGGGATCTTCCCGGACCAGGCCTCGAACCTATGTCCCCTGCACTGGCAGGTGGATTCTTAACCGCTGCACCACCAGCAAAGCCCTAGCCTTCTTTTAATCTGTGTCACATGCCAGGTTCTCCTTGCTGTCCTAAGTTTACTTTGAATACTTTTATTATATTGTTTATACTATATTATATGGTTTTCATTTCTCATCATTTCTTATTTGGGCAAGTAATTAAAATATTGTTGGCTATGTTGCTAACTTGACCTCTCAGCCAATGTGGTCCTTTTGGGTTGTATTCATGAAGAACAACATTTAACATAAAGCAAGACACTCTTATTTTTGCCCTGCTTTTTAAGCCATTTTTATTAGCTCCACAGGAGCCAACTGTTTTTAATTCCTATTTATAAGGTTGGCTCATGTGCTATTATTTCCATATTTTATAAATAAGATATGAGAAATTTTAGAAGCTCCTTGAGAAAGGAAGTAATTTGAAAATTAATCAGAATTTTGTCACTAATCTGGATAATCATCTATTATTAAACCAGTTGTTTTCAAATTTTGTATAGGAGGATCACCTGAAGAACTTATAAATTCAAAATCCTAGACTCTACATATTTGTATTTTTAACCAGCTCTCACAATTAGACTATATTTTGAGAACTACCAAACTACTTGCTGTTGATATTAGAGTGTGAAAGGGTAGTTGTAAAAGATAAAATGACATTTTTTCCAATTTCTGCTAACAAAAACTTAAAATGAACCTGATTTTTAAAATGTAGATAAGTATCTATTTTTAATAAAATTCTCTCCTTTCAAGGATGTGACTAAAATCTTCAATTATATTTTTTCATCATAATAATTACACTTGCAAAATGAATTCACCCAACAGTTTATTTGCAATAGCCCTAAATGTTTGTATAAATCCCTTGTGACTTTTTATAAGACTTGCATGAGCCATTATGTGAAAATGATATTGTGATTGGATGATAGAAAATCATTATCTTGTCTTGTCTACACACAACATTCCAAAATTTAGAAAAGACATGATTAAAATAAAATTCCTTGCCCAGTTCTCACACTTCTAAAACAATTCATTGATCGATCAAATGTGAAAACTTTACCCAACAGGATAACAAACTGCTAGTAATTCAATGAGAATGATACAAGCTTAAACACATATAACGTATCTCCTTATTTCAAACATGTACATTATATTCTTGCTTCTGGTAATGATTGAGTAGTTTGTAGCAGACTTTTATTCTAACAAATACAATTAAAAAGTCTAAAAAAAATCAACTGTCTGAAAGTACTAGAGAGCATACAGGTAGAAACTGAAGGCCCTTGAAGGATAGAATTCGCAGTGTTTAAAGAGTCAATTTTAATCTAATTTCCCCCTGGAAATACTCACTGGTCAGCATGGTTCTCAAGTAATATAGTTTATGCAGAAAGTGAGAATATTATTAGATTTAAAAATAGAAATAAAGATTTAGGTGAAGCAGAGTGGCTACAAATTTAGGCAAGAAATCCCAAAATAGAAGATGCCACAGTGGGGAGGCCCAAAGATCCTATGTACAAAATTGACTCAAAGTCTTGGCTGACACCTAAATTGCACATATGAAGGACATGAATCCAAGAAGTTCTGAGAAAAGTAATAGATAGAGGCTAAAAAGACTGAGCAGAGATTTCAACAGCTTCTCCATTCTAAAAAAGTTACAATTTGAAGTTCAAGTCTAAATAATTGAGGGGCTCGATAAATACCTTGGGATTTCTATCAAAATCATCACAGAGCCATGCCTTAGGATTAACGATCATTTCACAGCACTGATAATTTGGAAAAACCGAAATATGCCAGCTGAACCAAGCATAAAACTAAGCTTCTACATTATCAAGGTGATCTGTCAGTAAGGGAATTCCTGCTAGAAGAGAAATCAACAATCTTCAGAGGAAGACAAAATATCCAGGTTCTTTGCAAGGTAACATCTACAATCTCCATTATGTGATAAAAAGATAATCAGATGTGAAACAAACAATGCAAATAGAGAACCAGAGATGATTCTTATATCAGAAGACAAAGATTTTAAAGAACGATCAAAAATATATCCTAAAAACTATAGAAAATGATGGACATAATAAAAGAAGAAATGGGGAATATCAAGAGAACTATGGAAAATAGAAGTAGTTGCAAATATTAGATATAAAAATAAAATATCTGTAATCAAAAATTACATTGCATGGAACAGTCAACTGATTAGTCAATGCAGAATAAAAGTTCAGAAAACTGGAGAGCAATTCTTCAAGCAAACAACCCTCCCCAAGGAAAAAAACAAACGAGAAAAAATAAAACTTCAATAATCTGTAAGCATATAAGATAGTCTAACTTACATATGCACTAGAGAAAATGAGCTGAAAGTGGGGAAGGGACAGACAAATATTTGAAGAAATACTGGCTAAAATTATTTCAAAGTTGTTTAAAAGCAACATATAGTTCCAAGAAGTTTAACAAAACCATATAAGATAAATAAATAGAAAAATAAGCTTAAGGACAGCACATTCAAAAATTCTAATTAAAGTAAATATAAATAACTGGAAAGCATCTCAGCAGTGGGAGCTATTATATGAAAAGGACTAATAATAAAAGTGTCAGCTAACATATTATCAGAAATAATGGAAACCAGAAAAAAAATGGAACAGCTTTAACGTACTGAAAATAAGATGAAATAAGCACACATTCAGAAAAGCAATAGCCAAACAGGTTTATTGCCAAAAGGTCAAGAAATGTAGTTATTGGCCATTCAGGCTAAAGTAAAACTATATAAACTCAGCCACAAAAAGAAACAAAATTGAGTTATTTGTAGTAAGGTGGATGGACCTAGAGGCTGTCATACAGAGTGAAGTAAGTCAGAAAGAGAAAAACAAATACTGTATGCTAACACGTATATATGGAATCTAAAAAAAAAAAAAAAAAATGGTTCTGAAAACCTAGGGGCAGGACAGGAATAAAGACGCAGACATAGAGAATGGACTTGAGGACATGGGGAGGGGGAAGGGTAAGCTGGGACGAAGTGACAGAGGGGCATGGACATATATACACTACCAAATGTAAAATAGATAGCTAGTGGGAAGTAGCTACATAGCACAGGGAGATCAGCTCAGTGCTTTGTGTCCACCTAGAGGGGTGGGATAGGGAGGGTGGGAAGGAGATGCAAAGGGAGGAGATATGGGGATATATGTTTATGTATAGCTGATTCACTTTGTTATACAGCAGAAACTAACACACCATTGTAAAGCAATTATACTCCAATAAAGATGTTAAAAAAAAAACTATATAAAAGGTCTCAGAACGAAATGAAGATATTGTAAAGTTAAATATGTTGATAAATTTAGAAGATTATTTTCAATTGGTTACCATATTTTTAAAAGACAATAGAAGCACAAAAATAAGTGGCTTGGGATTGCTATAAATGTAGAAGTAAAATATATGAAAATAACACAAAAGACAGGAGGGAGATAAATAAAATTACACTGTAGTAAGGTTATTATTATATTTTACATGAAGTACCTTAAAATTAATCAAGATAGAGATGAGTTGATGATTAATATTTTAATCTTTAGTACAACCTTTAAAACATACAAATAGGTGTAGCTTATAAACCAACGGAACATGTAGAATAGAGTACTAAAGAAAAAAATGTATATATATAATTAACCCAAAAGAAAGAGAAAATGGAAGGACTATGGGACAGTGGAGAAAAAGAAAACAAATAGCCAAATGATAGCTATAAACCTACAATATTAACTAATACATCAAATGTGAATCGACAAAATATCTAATTAAAGATAAAGCTTTTCAGACAACATAAAGAAGCAAGAACCAACTACATTTTGTTCATAAGAGACTCATTTTAAATATAATGACACAGATGGGTTGAAAGTAAAAGAATGGGAAAATGCATAATAAACACTGAGTACCAGAAAACTGGTATGGTAGAAAACTACTACTAGAGCTCATCAATGAATTTGGTAAAGGTGCAGGATACAAAATGAATACACAGAAATCTGTTGCATTCCTATACCCTAACAACAAAAGATCAGAAAGAGAAATTAAGAAAACAATCCCATTTACCATCACATCAAAAAGAATAAAATACCTAGGAATAAACCTACATAAGGAGGCAAAAGACCTGTACTCGGAAAACTATAAGATACTGATGAAAGAAATCAAAGATGACACAAACAGATGGAGAGATATACCATGATCTTGAATTGGAAGAATCAATACTATCAAAATGACTATACTACCCAAAACAATCTACAGATTCAATGCAATCCCTATCAAATTACCAATGGCATTTTTCACAGAATTGGAACAAAAAAATTTTACAATTTGCATGGAAACACAAAAGACTGCAAGTAGCCAAAGCAGATGTAGAGAACAAACTAGTGGTCACCAGTGGGGAGGTGGAAAGGTGGAAGGGTAAGAGAGAAGTAGGGGATTAATAGGTACAAATGACTATGCATAAAATAAATAAGCTACTAGGATATATTGTACAGGACAGGGAAATATAGCCATTAGTTTATAATAAATTTAAATGGGGTATAATCTATAAAAATATTAATCATTATGTTGTATACCTGAAACTAATATAGTATTGTAAATCAACTCTACTTCAATTAAAAGACAAATTTAAAAATTAATAAAGTTCATTTCAGATTAAAATGAATAAATAAATATATAAATAAAATTACAACTATCTAATCTGCATCCCTAATATTTCCCCACTTTTGTTTCCTCTTTTTATACTTAGGACCATCTGATATACTGTTTAATTACTAGTTTATTGGCATATGATATGTCTCCATGCACTGGAATGTAGTTTCTAAGGAGCTTTGGTCTTTTATGTTCTCAGCCTAGAACAATGCCTGACACATAGCTCACATTACATAAGTAAATATTTGTTAAGTGAATGAACATATTGTGGAACTTCAGGAAGTATTCAAAGATAGTGTGAGGTCAAGACTTTGACTTAACTTTAATACACAAATTAATTTAAATTCCCTCTTCATTCATGCATAATTGTATTTTTTGAAGTAATAAAGCATATGACAATTGGAGGAAATGAAATTTTCACTTATTACAAAAACTGATTTCATCTGAGGATAAAAAGTAATTTACCACATAACTATTTTCTTTGAAATGTTATACACAGATGAATTCTAGACAACTGAAGCATACACAGTTATACTAAATGAGTTTCAGCAGGATATAGACTGTATCACATTGATACGGAAAAATGTAGCTGACATATATATCGGATGGGAAATGAGCTAATTTTTAAACATTAGGTGATTAGCAGAAAGCAAATGAACATAATTAAAGATTTATAATATAAGAAAATAAAAGCAAAGAATTTTTTCATCTAAATATAAATAAACAAGGTATTATTTAATAGGTCCTATCAATGTATTTACATTATACCTTAGGGTTTTTGATCAAGACTATTAACATATTTTTCTTGTTTTATGCCTTAAGGGCAAATGTATTATTCCCTGAGAAATGAACTAGACAACATTTTAGAAAAACACAATAACAACTGTTGAGAATTCTGTTGACCCTATTCAAAATTCTATTTTTTTGTTTATAGCAAATGCTTCGAATTATGAATTGAAGCATTTTACAATATAAACATTAGACAGAGAGAAATCTATTTGTAGAAAAATTACAAGAAACTTGGAAATAGACAAAAGATTACTAGAGGTTCTTTAGGTGCTGTTCTGGGCTGTGCCTCTGATTCACTTACTGTTGACTAGGCTACTTCATAGCTCTGTAAAGGCTAATGTGAATTTACAGATTTTTGTCTAGTGGAAATGCAAATAATTTTTGTCTCTAAATATCCACATTTTACTGTTATGACTGTGCAGAGCATCAACCAGTTTTGAATCTGACTCAGCAAACTTAACATTTATTAATTGTTTATAAATATTCAGCTCCTCAAATGCATTTTGAATCCGTTTTAACATCTTAATAATTTCCTCATTAATTAATGAGTTGAATAAAATCTTTGACACATATTCAGTTTATATTTTCATGAGAATCTTGTTTTTATTTTTCCCCTTGTGTAATACATATTTGTTGATTATTATATGCCAATAATGACATACAAATATATATATGCTTACACACATATTTGTACAATTGACATACAATAAATAACACTTATTTAACATGTACAGTTTGATATATTTTGGCACCTTCAGTTACACAATATGATTAAGTTCTAGAAATGTGCTGTACAACATTATACCTATAATTAATAATACTGTATTGTACACTTAAAAATGTGTTGTTGGATCTCATGTTAACTGTTCTTACCATAGTTTTTTTTTAAAAGCTTTGTGATATGTGAGCTTTTGTAGTAGATTCTTTCAAGTGGCATGGTGTTTTCATAATATTTTCAATGTTTCATCTATGTTGTGGCATATATCAGTATTTCATTACTCTTTAAGGCAGAATAATATTCCATTGTATGTACATCCCACAATTGGTTTATACATTCAATCACTGATGAACACTTAGGTTGTTTCCACCTTTTAGTTGCTGTAAAAAGTGCTGCTATGAACATGTCTATGCAAGTATTTGCTTGACTATCTGTTTTCAATATATACTAGGAGTGGAATTACTGAGTCATATGGTGATTCTATATTTAACTTTTTGAGGAACCACCAAAGTGCTATATGAAATATTCATAATTGGTAAATCCATAGAGACAGAAGACAGATTGGTAGTTGTCAGTCTGCTATGGGGAGGGAGGAATGGGGTAAAACTGCTTAATGGGTGTAGGATTTCCTTTGGGGATAATAAAATGTTTTGAAATCAGATAGAGGAGGTAGCTGCACAGTATCGTGAAAATAACAAATGCCATTGAATTGTACACATTAGAATGTTAAATTTTGTTATATGTATTTCACATCAATAAAAACATGTTAAAAACCTAGTAACTACTGACAGCATTATAGAAATAAAATTTAATCTCTCATTAATATGCTTGAATTAATGAAAACGGTTTTCCTTTTTCTTTAATAACAATGAAAACATTCTCTATCAATGTATATTACTGAAAATGTCAATTTTCTGATTTCTGTTTTGTATATTATCTAAATCCTAGCTATAATTTATTACATTAAAATATATATTATTGCTATTCAAGAAATATTAAAATGATCAGAAAGATTAATTTATTAATAAGCTAGAGTGCCATACATTTAAAAGTTTCCAAATTGTAATAAACATACTGAAATATCTTTATTAAAGGTAATTAATTAAGTTATTCATATATTTTTGGGGGATATTCACATATTTAAAGGAGGTAATCCTGGTTTCTTGGTTAAAATCAATCAAAAGAGTTAAATAATTATTTTTTAAAGATGTCTACATGTGTAAATGAAACTACTGTAAAATATTTTACGTTATGCTAAAAGCCAATATTCCTTTATATATCTTAGATTCTGTATACCCAATCTGCATACATAAAACACATTAGAAATGAGAATATTATGATTTTTACCTTACTGGCTTTATTATCTTATTTTTTGTGTATACACCTTATAATATTTCTCCATTACAGTAATTATTTAAAGAAGACAAACTAAAGAGCAGTTAAAACAAAACTCTGTCAAATTATATCAAAATGATGACAATTTTTCAAATTTAAAAGGGAAACTAGGGGCTTTCCTGGTGGTGCAGTGGTTGGGAGTCCGCCTGCCAATGCAGGGGACATGGGTTCGAGCCCTGGTCCGGGGGGATCCCACATGCCGCAGAGCAACTAAGACCGTGCGCTCACAACTACAGAGCCTGCGCTCTAGAGCCCACGAGCCACAACTACTGAAGCCCGCGCGCCTAGAGCCCGTGCTCCACAACAAGAGAAGCCACTGCAGTGAGAAGCCGGCACACCGCAACGAAGAGTAGCCCCACCTCGATGCAACGAAAGAAAGCCCGCGTGCAGCAACGAAGACCCAACACAACAAAAATTAATTAATTAATTAATTAATTAATTAATTTTAAAAAGGGAAACTAAATGCACTATCTCTAAGTATTATGTTTTTATCTTATTTTTTCTAGCACTATATATGCAAACATGTACATTATCACCTTTTAAATCAACATGCTAACACAGAGGGGTTTTCTTAGTATGTATTTAGTTTCCAGACTGTTATTTTTTTTTACTCTTATATTCACATCACAATAACATTACCTGGTTATAATTACATACCCGATTTCAATATCTTCTTAATAATACCTTATCTCTTTCCAATCATGAGTTTCATTACTACTTATTTTTCAAGGCTAAATTGCAACAACATGCTGATAAGGTATCATGAAGAAGATACATCAGAGCTATTAAAATATTGCATTTGCTGCTAATTTAAGTAATTACCTGTTATGTCCTCCAAAGAAGGAAAAACTATTTTATGCCTTTTTGTTTCCCTGGGAGGAATAGCTCAGTTCAAAGTCTGGTCTAATATAAAATGCCAACACATACCGTATTTACGTATTGTGGTCACTGTATTGCTAGTTCTCATATGATTCTCCCTTTGATAAAGCTATGATTATCCTAACTTACACATGGAAGAAAAAATGAAAGAACATAGAACCTCAGCATGCTTACAGGGATGACTGCAGAGTACACATACATACATACATATAATAAACACACACTATATATACATATATACATATAATAAACACACAAGAGTAAATGATAATAGGTTAACTTATGGCCGCTTGGCAGGAGTTAGATATTATTTTTGGAAAGAAATATGCAAGCATATTTACGTCTGACTGCGTAGTATTAACAGAAACCAGAATATGTAAATTGGCTCCTTAAGGAAACCTATGGCATTAAATTTCATTCCAAATAACATTAATAGTTCCCTTTAAATAGTGATCTTTTTAAATTTTGAATAAGAATTTGGTATTAAAATCAGAAAGAAGTTACTTAAAATAGCACTGAATTCTGAAAAAGGCCAATCGTGCAATTAATCCAATTTTTCAAAAACTAGGAAATAAGTTACTGCATATTAAGTCTAAATTAGTCAAAGGACTATGGGGACAATAGAAAATTTATCATCTGTGCTTCACTACCAACAAGGACACTAATTTCATATATGAAGTCAAACACAAGAATTATGACAAAGTTATATGATGATGCTGAGAGATTACATGAATAATGGAACTCTAAAACTAACCTCAGTCACCAGCAAGCAGATGCTCCTCCATCCTGTCAGTCAATCTTAAGACAATTAAGATATTGTGAATAAACTACCACCTTGGAGAGAATTCATTCATTTTAATATGTCAATCTCATTGGATGTTTTTCACTGTGCCCTAAAAATGCATTTACACTGACACATGTTTTATTAGGGCCAAGTAAAGTTTTTTTCTCTTCCCTATACTTAAAAATCAAGACTACAGAAAAATTATAAAATAAATTTTATTCCTTAAATATGTGAAGTTTTGAGCAAAGCAGGAAGTGACAGGATTGAAAACAGAGAAGAGAATTCATGATTAGAAATGGGGAAGGTTTGGATTTAATTGGTATCTAATTTTAATGTGAAAATTGCATACTTATTATCCTAAATCAGGTACCACCCAAGCCAGCTAAAAGCAAGGCAGAGATAGTTGGGGTTGAGATTTTCAGAAACAAAGAGTTATAATTTTAGCTATTTTCAGTTATTGACTATAATGTAAATACCCATCTTGTACTGCAAGTTATCAAAAGAAGTAATGAGAATTTTGGTCAGTTTATGTGATTGGCTTAATTGATCTCTACACGGATAATCTTCTAAGGTGATTGATATAGGCAAAGACAAATCGTTGGTATAGCTATGGCAGTTCAGCCTGATTTCTTGCACCTGTCATGCAAATATAACCAAGATGTCTTTTGAGCTTTCTTTCTTTGCCTTTAACACTCAAGTAAGTTCAGTTCCAATCTATTAACCTCAACCATCATGAACCATTCGAATCCTACACCAAATAGAAGTTCAGTGCCTACCCTAAGATTTCTGCAGACAGGCTTACATTCTCATGATGAATTCTGGAGCTTTTCTTCTACTGCTACGGAATCAGGTTAGCTTATGGATTGTCTGTTCCCTCGTATGTAAAGTTCTTCACCTTAGACCCAGATATGAATCCTAGCCACATTCCTCCATTTCCAGACACACACACAACCCTTCAGCTTTCTCTGTAGAAAATGGCATTTCCTGGGGATCACTGAGGTAGCTGAGATGGAGAGTGGCTTAAGGGAGGGGAGGAAGAATGGAGCCTGGGGAAGGAAGAGTGAACACTGATGGGGAGAGGGATGCTCTGCAGAAGCATAACCAACTTTTTATTAGACACCTCTGTTGTTAAATGTCTTTAAGGCACAAACCAAGTATCCTGTCAATCTCTCTTTTCTCTTTCCTCTCTCTGCCTCCTACCTGAAATTTCTCTTAAATTTCAAATGCAGAGAATTTAACTGTGTTTTTCTTTTTTGAAACTCTTCACATTTTAGCATTTTCTTTCTTACCTCAGTCACTAAAATAATTTTAATGAATTGTAAAGAGGTTACCTCAAGAGTGATCTTTTAAAACGATTTGGTTTTGGTTGTATGTATAAAGTGATACATGATTCATCCCTCCCCCACAAGTTTGGAGTTAGTACTAAGTTCAGAGGGAAAACAGATAAATGTTAGCACTAAATAGTGGGAAAGGAGAATGTTACATCTCTAAAATTCAAGTGGGAGTGGAAAAACATTCAAGCAACTCTCAGTAGGGCTGCAGCTTTACGGGAAAACTAAGTCTAGCTCAACTTTTTAAATAAAGATACCCCTCGACAAATATATTTTTATTATAAACATGTCAACTAGGCATGTACTTGTAAATTTCATTTTCTATCATTCATCTCTTCATGAAGAGTATTTAGTTGTGATAGAGTTACCAGCATGTTTTGTAGTTATCAGGTAGAGTGCATTGCATTGGGGAGTTTGGGCAGTATGTTTTACATGTATTGGGCCACTATGAAAATAGGTATATCATCTATAGAGGAACATCTCCTGATTTCTAAATGTTCACATTAAGGGAAAAAAATGGCTCATCTCTATTTCATGTTGTAAAGTAACAGCACAATCAATTATTGACAAAATATACCCACAATCATATTTCATGTATATGTACACACACAGCGGGTGTGTGTGTGTTACTGAACAAACTACATTTCAAAAAGAATAGTTTGATTTCTTTGTGGGGAAAAAGAGTTATTTAGTCCGAATAAATGTTGATTTTCCTATATTTTTTCTAATCAGAGAAAGTATAGCCCAAATTATGTCCTGGACTGAAGACTTGCAGTATTAGGAACATAATTTCAGAACTATAGTATCAAGATGAGATTTAACCATTTATCCTTGCATGCTTTCATTCAATCTTTTAGCACACATTCCTTCACCTTTGATTTTAATAAGCCATCAATTATAAGATATGACATTACTTCATGAATCACTAATTAAGAAAAAAAACCTTGTGAATTCAAATCTGGCATACGTTAACAATAAGCCCATGTAATAAATTAATTGGTTACACAATCCTTTCATTACATTAAGGTTTCTTTCATCTATTCAAAGGAATTCTGTAATTTTTAACTGTATTCAGTTTGCATTCCCTGACATAGGACTGGCGATCATTTCCCATGTGTATCGATAGTTAAACATTATTTGCTCGTGGGTATTTTCCTTTCTCGGTTGCTATAAAGCAGCTGGAGGTAGCTTTGCAGGATAATATGGAATAGCGGTCATTTTCCCCGTGAAGACTATTTGTTTTGCTATTATCAATGAGATGCCCCACTGCTCTCTTTCTTCCCCTTTCTTTGAACACAATAACTTCTTGTTTCAGTGCTAAAGCAATTTGTAATCTTTGGAAGATTTAAATGGCAATTAAAATCAACACTTAAAGTGACAACAATGCACACAACTTGATTGAAGTGCTGAAAACATGACCAGCTTTGATGGAGTTCTCGCATGCATAAGCAACGACAACTGGCTCACACTTATTCCTTAGCCACTGTGACTGCAAGATGTCACTGATTGAAAAATAATGATCCATATTTCAGAGACAGCATAATGTGAAAAAAGAAGATCTTAAACAATATACTGTGATATTTGTTGAATTCCACAACATGCAAGAAACTATGCTGCTAGAAATTATGGAAGGAATGTGCTTGTGGTCAAGACTTGTGTAACCAAATCTTCTATGAGAACACAGAAAGTATGGTGGGGTGGGAAAAAATATGCTCAACAAATTGAAAGAAGATAATCTTTGAAGCTGGGGAGACCAACACACACTTGAACAGGAAGATGTCAGCTCCTCTGAAGTTGAAAGAGACATAGAATTTGGATAAGTGAAGATGGTGAGGGATAAATACTTTAAGCCAAAATCAGATTAGAGCAAAGATTTGGAGATGCAGAAACAGAAAGGATCCTCAAGAGATGGCGAGAGGGTTTATCTGGCTGGAGCTTAGCATGAGAGAAGGAATAACTGCAGATGAGATTGAAATGGACTTTAAAGAGGGAGTATTCTTGAAAGCAGTCTGAGAAATCGAGATAAATCTTCAAGTTTTCTGAGGTCACTAACATGTTCAGAACTGTATTTCAGGAAGCCAAACCTGTGCTGCTGACTCATATGAGCCAATATGATAGTTTGACAGGGTCAGGATGGTGCATATAGATAGTCTCAACTATTTGTAAGCAAGTGGGGAATGGGGGGACAAAGAGAGGGTGCTGTTTTCCTCCATCCCTGTCCTCAATCGTCACAGGTGGTCTCTCAGTAACAAAAGCAAGTTAGAACGAATCCCTTTCTACTACTCCTGAAAAAATACTACTCCTTGTATGAAAGAATTGCTCCTAAACAGAGAAGTCAAATAACCCACCAGTTTTTAGTTTAGTTAACCCTCCAGCTGTTAGTTTTGCCACTTCTGGCAGAAGTGGCAAAACTCATAGTCAGATTGGGCAGCAGGAGCTTCTGTGAAGGGAAATTAGTCAAAACCAATAGGGTTGATTCTGGTGATTTTTATACTTTCTATAAAAAAGCAAGCCCCACAAATGCCAGCATCCCCAAACTACTTCTAATAAAGCAACCACAAAGTGTGCATGGAAAGTAGGACTGACTTGTTCACGCACATAAACTTGTTCATGCACATACTTAAGACACATCTCTCAGACTCAAATGGTGCAATCTAAATCAACAAAACACTACAACCATTTGGAAGCAAAGCAGCAAACAGATTAGTAGCTGGAGAAACTGGAAAGAAGGTTTGAGGTAGTAAAGTGTTCCATTAAAACAATATGAAAATTAATGAGGAACTGAGATAAGATAATGGTTGTAGAAATATGAATGATGGAAGAGGTATTTTTAAAAGCCACTATAAGTAGCCCTGCTATATTCAGTAACTTAGCTCTCAGTGCATGTTTCTTTTGTTATGGGTCGAGGTGAAATTGTATGTTATGATAAAACTCATCCAGAATATAGTTGGGCTCTATTTCCCATGAATGCAAAAAAAGTAATTTGGAAATTAAGAAATAGAAGAAAAAGAAGCAATAATGGTTTTCCTTTCCCAGGGGCTTAACATAATGAAAAACTGGTGGGTTATTTGTTGTCCTCAACAAACACAAACTAGAAGCAGAAAACCCCAAAATGAAACAAATATAATCACTATGAAATTAATGGACTCCTCATACCATTTCTCCATTCTGAAGCATCCAAATAACTTAAGATTTTTTTAAATAGATCTTTATTGGAGTATAATCGCTTCACAATACTGTGTTACTTTCTGTTGCACAACAAAGCGAACCAGCCATATGCATGTACGTGTCCCCATATCCCCTCCCACTTGAGCCTCCCTTCCTTCCTTCCTATCCGACACCTCTAGGTCATTGCAAAGCACCGAGCCGATCTCCCTGTGCTATGCTGCTACTTCCCACCACCCAACTATTTTACATTCGGTAGTGTATATATGTCGATGCTACTCTCACTTCGCCCCAGCTTCGCCCTCCCACCCCATGTCTTCAAGTCCATTTTCTATGTCTACCTCTTTATTCCTGCCCTGCAACTAGGTTCATCAGTATCATCTTTTTTTTTAGATTCCATATATATGCGTTAGCATACGGTATTTGTTTTTCTCATTCTGACTTACTTCACTCTGTATGACAGACTCTAGGTCCATCCACCTCACTACAAATAACTCAATTTCGTTTCTTTTTATGGCTGAGTAATATTCCATTGTATATATGTGCCACATCTTCTTTATCCATTCATCTGTCGATGGACATTTAGGTTGGTTCCATGTCCTGGCTATTGTAAATAGAGCTGCAATGAACATTGTGGTACATGACTCTTTTTGAATTATGGTTTTCTCAGGGTATATGCCCAGTAGTGGGATTACTGGGTCATATGGTAGTTCTATGTTTACTTTTTTAAGGAACCTCCATACTGTTTTCTATAGTGGTTGTATCAATTTACATTCCCACCAACAGTGCAGGAGGGTTCCCTTTTCACCACACCCTTTCCAGCATTTATTGACTCTAGATGTTTTGATAATGGCCATTCTGACCTGTGTGAGGTGATACCTCATTGTAGTTTTGATTTGCATTTCTCTAATAATTAGTGATGTTGAGCATCTTTTCATGTGCCTCTTGGCCATTTGTATGTCTTCCTTGGTGAAATGTCTATTTAGGTCTTCTGCCCATTTTTTAACTGGGTTTTTTGTTTTTTTGATACTGAGTTCCATGAGCTGTCTGTATATTCTGGAGATTAATCCTTTGCTATTTCATTTGCAAATATTTTCTCCCATTCTGTGGGTTGTCTTTTTGTCTTGTTTATGGTTTCCTTTGCTGTGCAAAAGCTTTTACGTTTAATTAAGTCCCATTTGTTTATTTTTATTTCCGTTACTCTAGGAGGTGGGTCAAAAAAGATCTTGCTGTGGTTTATGTCAAAGAGTGTTTTTCCTATGTTTTCCTCTAAGAGTTTTATAGTGTCTGGCCTTACATTTAAGTCTTTAATCCATTTGGAGGTTTTTTTTGTGTATGGTGTTAGGTAGTGTCCTAATTTCATTCTTTTACATGTAGCTGTCCAGTTTTCCCAGCACCACTTATTGAAGAGGCTGTCTTTTCTCCATTGTATGTTCTCGCCTCCTTTGTCATAAATTAGGTGTCCATATGTGTGTGGGTTTATCTCTGGGCATTCTATCCTGTACCATTGATCTATATTTCTGTTTTTGTGCCAGTACCATACGGTCTTGATTACTGTAGCTTTGTGGTATAGTTTGAAGTCAGGGAGCCTGATTCCTCCAACTCCGTTTTTCTTTCTCAAGATTACTTTGGCTATTCGGGGTCTTTTGTGTTTCCATATGAATTGTGAAATTTTTTGTTTTAATTCTGTGAAGAATGCCATTGGTAGTTAGATAGGGATTGCACTGAATCTGTAGATTGCTTTGGGTGGTATAGTCATTTTCACAATATTGATTCTTCCAATCTAAGAACATGGTGTATTTCTCCATCTGTTTATGTCATCTTTGATTTCTTTCATCAGTGTTTTATTGTTTTCTGAGTATAAGTCTTTCACCTCCTTAGGCAGGTTTATTCCTAGGTATTTTATTCTTTTTGTTGCAATGGTAAATGGGATTGTTTCCTTAATTTCTCTTTCTGATTTTTCGTTGTTGGTGTATAGGAATGCCAGAGATTTCTGTACATTAATTTTGTATCCTGCAACCTTACCAAATTCATTGATTAGTTCTACAAGTTTTCTGGTGGCATCTTTAGGATTTTCTATGTATAGTATCATGTCATCTGCAAACAGTGACAGTTTTACTTCTTCTTTTCCAATTTGTATTCCTTTTATTTCTTTTTCTTCTCTGACTGCTGTGGCTAGGACTTTAAAACTATGTTGAATAAGAGTGGTGAGAGTGGACATCCTTGTCTTGTTCCTGACCTTAGTGGAAATGCTTTCAGTTTTTCACCATTGAGTATGATGCTTGCTGTGGGTTAGTCATATATGGGCTTCATTATGTTGAGGTAGGTTACCTCTATGCCCATATCCTGGAGACTTTTTATCATAAATGGGTGTCGAATTTTGTCAAAAGGCTTTTCTGCATCTATTGAGATGATCATATGGTTTTTACTCCTTAATTTGTTAATGTGGTGTATCATATTGATTGATTTGTATATTTTGAAGAATCCTTGCATCCCTGGAAAAAATCCCACTTGATCATGGTGTATGATCCTTTTAATGTGCTATTGAATTCTGTTTGCTAGTATTTTGTTCAGGATTTTTGCATCCAAATTCATCAGTGATATTCGTCTATAATTTTCTTTTTTTGTGATATCTTTTTCTGGTTTTGGAATCAGGGTAATGGTCGCTTTGTAGAATGAATTTGCGATTTTTTGGAAGAGTTTGAGAAGGATCGGTGTTAGCTCTTCTCTAAATGTTTGATAGAATTCGTCTGTGAAGCCATCTGGTCCTGGACTTTTGTTTGTTGGAAGATTTTTAATTACAGTTTCAATTTCATTATTTATGATAGGTCTGTTTATATTTTCTAATTCTTCCTGGTTCAGTCTTGGAAAATTGTACCTTTCCAAGAATTTGTCCATTTCTTCGTGGTTGTCCATTTTATTGGCATATAGTTGTTGGTAGTAGTCTCTTATAATCCTTTGTATTTCTGCAGTGTCAGTTGTGATTTCTCCTTTTTCATTTCTAATTTTATTGATTTGCATCCTCTTCCTTTTTTTCTTGATGAGTCTGGCTGAGGGTTTATCAATTTTGTTTATCTTCTCAAAGAACCAGCTTTTAGTTTTATTGATCTTTACTACTGTTCTCTTCATTTCTATTTCATTTATTTCTGCTCTGCTCATTATGATTTCTTTCCTTCTACTGATTTTGAGTTTTCTTTGTTCTTCTTTTTCTAGTTGTTTTAAGTGTAGGGTCAGATTGCTTATTTGATTTCTTGTTTCTTGAGGTGAGATTGTATTGCTATAAACTTCCTTCTTAGAACTGCTTTTGCTGCATCCCATAGGTTTTGGGTTGTCATGTTTTCGTTGTCATTTGTTTCTATGTTTTTTTTTATTTCTTCTTTGATTTCTTCAGTGATCTCTTGGTTATTTAGTAGCGCACTGTTTAGCCTCCATACATTTGTGCTTTTTACATTTTTTTTCCTGTAATTGATTTCCAATCTCATAGCGTTGTGGTCAGAAAAGATACTTGATACAATTTCAATTTTCTTAAATTTTCCAAGGCTTGATTTGTGACCAAAAATGTGATCTATCCTGGAGAATGTTCCATGTGCACTTGAGAAGAAAGTGTATTCTGACACTTCTGGGTGGAATGTTCTATAAATATCAATTAGATCTGGTCTATTGTGTCATTTAAAGCTTGTGTTTCCTTATTTATTTTCTGTTTGGATGATCTGGCCATTGGTGTAAGTGGGGTGTTACTATTATTCTGTTATTGTCAATTTCCCCTTTCATGGTTGTTAGCATTTGCCTTATGTATTGAGGTGCTCCTATGTTGGGTGCATAAACATTTATAATTGTTATATCTTCTTCTTGGATTCATCCTTTTATCATTATGTAGTGTCCCCCCTTATCTCTTGTAACAGTCTTTAAAGTCTATTTTATCTCATACGAGTATTGCTACTCCAGCTTTCTTTTGTTTTCCATTTGCATGGAATATCTTTTTCCATCCCCTCACTTTCAGTCTGTATGTGTCCCTAGGTCTGAAGTGGGTCTCTTGTAGACAGCATATATATGGGTCTTGTTTTTGTATCCATTCAGCCAGTCTGTGTCTTTTGTTTGGGGCATTTAATCCATTTACATTCAAGGTTATTATCAATATGTATGTTCCTATTACCATTTTCCTAATTATTTGGGGTTTGTTTTAGTGGGTCTTTTTCTTCTCTTTTGTTTCCCGCTTAGAGAAGTTTCCTTAGCATTTGTTGTAAAGCTGGTTTGGTGTGCTGAATTCTCTTAGCTTTTGCTTGTCTGAAAAGCTTTTGACTTCTCCATCGAATCTGAACAAGATCCTTGCTGGGTAGAGTAATCTTGGTTGTAGGTTTTTCTCTTTCATCACTTTAAGTATATCCTGCCACTCTCTTCTGGCTTGCAGAGTTTCTGCTGAAAAATCAGCTGATAACCTTATGAGGATTCCTTTGTATGTTATTTTTTGTTTTTCCCTTGCTGCTTTTAATATTTTTTCTTTGAATTTAATTTTTGTTAGTTTGATTAATATGTGTCTTCGTGTGTTTTTCCTAGGGTTTATTCTGTACGGGACTCTCTGTGCTTCCTGGACTGAGTGACTATTTCATTTCCCATGTTAGGGAAGTTTTCAACTATAATCTCTTCAAGTATTTTCTCAGACCCTTTCGTTTTCTCTTCTTCTTCTGGGACCCCTATAATTTGAATGTTGGTGCGTTTAGTGTTGTCCCAGAGGTCTCTGAGATTGTCTTCAATTCTTTTCATTGTTTTTTCTTTATTCTGCTCCTCGGCAGTTATTTCCACCACTTTGTCTTCCAGCTCACTTATTCGTTCTTCTGCCTCAGTTATTCTGTTATTCATTCCTTCTACTGTATTTTTCATTTCAGTTATTGTGTTGTTCATCTCTGTTTGTTTGTTCTTTAGTTCTTCTAGATCTTTGTTAAACATTTCATGTATTTTCTCAATCTGTGCCTCCATTTTATTTCCGAAATTCTGGATCATCTTTACTATCATTACTCTGAATTCTTTTTCCTGAAGATTGCCTATTTCCTCTTCATTTATTTGGTCTTGTAGGTTTTTACCTTGCTCCTTCATCTGTGACATATTTTTCTGCCGTCTCATTTTTTTTTTAATTGTTTTTATGAGTGGCATCGTGTTCCTGTCTTACTGGTAGTTGTTTGGCCTGAGGCTTCCAACACTGGAGTTTGTAGGCTATTGGGTAGAGCTGGGTCTTGGTGCTGAGATGAGGAACTCTATGAGACTTCATGCTTATGAATGTTCTCTGGGGTCTGAGGTTCTCTGTTTGTCCGATTGTTTGGACTCAGAGCTCCCACCTCTGGAGCTTCGGCCTGACCCCGGGCTCATGAACCAAGATCCCACAAGCTGCCTGGGGTGGCAAAAAATTAAAAAAAGAACAAAGTAAAAATAAAATTAGACTAGGAAACTAACAGATATGTTAAGAAGAATATAAAAATTAAAATATAGATGAATCAACAACTGGAACGTACATCAGTACCACAATAGTAAGAAAGAGGAGGAGGGAAAAGGAAAAAAAAAAAAAAAGTGGGGAAAAGGCCTTGGTTGTGGAGGGTGGGGCCTAAGCAAGGGTGAGGTTTGAGCAGTGGGTGGGGCCAATTTTTAGGACCCACAGGGCTGGAAAAGGCCCTGGGAGCTGTGGGGGGTGGGGCTTAGGCTCAAGGAACAGAAGGTACCCAGGTGTGCCCCCCACCCCTGGTCTCAGAGGGCAGGGGACCTCACCTGGGAGCCCAGCAGGCTTCCTGGGCTTGAATGGGTGGGGCAAACGCCCTCCTCTCCTCTCCTGCTCCTCCAGTCTGGGAGGGCCCCTCCCACCTGCCTCTCCTGATCTCCCCAGCCTCCCTCCTATGCCCCCAAGGACCTACGGGGCCTGGAGGGGGCTTTGGAGGACAAGGGATCAGTCTGGGAGCTCAGCAGGTTCCCCGGGCCTGAGTGGGTGGGGCAATCACCCTCCACTCCTCTCCTGCTCCTCCCAGAGGGCCCCTCCAACCTGCCTCTCCTGATCTCCCAGCCTCCCTCCTATGCCCCCAGGACCCACGTGGCCTGGATGGGGCTTTGGAGGGGGGTACTGGCTTGGGAGCTCAGCAGGCTCCCCGGCCTGAGTGGGCCAGGCAATCACCCTCTGCTCCTCTCCCGCTTTTCCTGGAGAGTCCCTCCTGCCTGCCTCTCCTGATCTCCCTGGCCTCAGGGGCGCCAATCTTGTCTGGTCTCCACTTCTCCTCCCCCCTCAGTCCCCCTACGTCCTACTGGTTCACTTTGGGGTTCCTCTCATCTCCTTGGGTGTCAGAGTTCCCCACCAGCAGCCAGCAGGAGCCCTGGTTGTGGGGAGATGCTAACTCCGCGTCTTCCCACACCGCCATCTTTACTCCACCTTTCAAGATTTTATTAAATCAATTCTGAAAGAAAAGTTTCTGTGTTTGTTTGTTTCATTCTCCTTGCATGTACTAAAATGTGGATTCAGAAGAGAAAGAATGATTATGCAATTCATGAAACAAGTAGGCCTGCTGCTTTTTACCTGCCAAACGGTAGTCCTTAATCACCATTCAAGTGCAAAAAAGAAAAAAATACACTTAAAACACGGATTATACTTTTATTATGAATGAATAGAGATCTTCATTTGATATTTGCTATTATCAAAGCAATAGCTTTTTATAATTTTGATTCTGTATGTACATCCATTGAATATGCATTTGGTCGATCTTGAGTCATTGCTGTTACTCTATCGAGTATCAGCAGACATAATGAAAGATGATTCAAGTAATGCTTGACATTGAAATTCTCAGTTATTCTTTATTTATTGAAAAAAACTTTTGAAGTGGCGTTTTCAATCTGCAATTGCATTATTCGTTTCTTAAGTTCCCCATTACCACCTTCATATAACTTTCCATGAGTTTTCAGATACCATGAGAGCCCTCATCTAACTCTCCAGCTCCAGAGTATCTGTTTGCCCAGTCACAGAACATGACCCAGGCCCAGCAAGGATGACCTGTAGGATCTGTGGACTCTGTTTTACATTATAATTGATCTCCTAATGTCACCAAAAGTGCTAAAATACAACAAAGAATTGTTTCAGTAGAAAATCTCTTATCTAAATGTCTACAAAGACTAAACTTTGTCAAAATCTTTGGATATGGATACAATCAACATTAACAGGTTAGGATTTTAATAGTTTTTGAAGTGAGTTAGAATGCTTCAAATATCTTAGGAAATAAGTTTTCCAAAAACAAGCAGCCAGGACAAGCCCTCTAAATTGATCTGGCAGAGCAATTTATTCAAATTTCAGGGGACACTAAAATGAAAAGGTGTTCAACTTCATTTGTCATAAGGACAGAAAATACTAAGTGTTGACACACATCTGGAGTAACAAGAACTTCCATACAATGCTCACACTCTTTGGAATACTGTAAATCTGTTTTTAAAAAAACAACTAAATATATGAATACCATATGACACAATTCCATTCCTAGGTATGTACCCAAGAGAAATGTATATGCTTATAAATGTATAATTCATAATATCTGAAAACTGGATAAATATGGAGCTACAGAAATTGTGGTTTACTCACAAAATGACATACTATTTAACAAAGAGAATGAAAGATTACAACTTCATGAAAAAATTTAGATGAGCATCACACAGCATGGAGTAAAAGAAGCCACTGAGAAAAGTACCTATGATACAATTTATATAAAAAAAGTAGGTAAAAAATATCTATGCTGCTGGAAGTCAGGAAAACAGCTCTCCTTGAGTCAGTAGTGAATGGAAGGGGACTTCTGGATGTTGGTAATGATTTAATTCTTATTTCTATCTGGTTGCACTGGTGTGTTCATTTTGCAAAAATTTAATTTGTATACTTATAGTATGTGCATTTTTCTGTATACATATATCATTTCTCATTAAAAAAATTTAAAATTCTAAAATAAAATGTTTTTAGGGCTGTTACAATAGTAAAGTACCCAAAGACTGCTTATCTAATATTAGGGTTAAAATTAGATTTCAAACCTTTGGAATTTTTGTCTCTATAACTACCAGGGAGTGTTAAAACAAACATATCTTGGTAGCCATTCCAAACATTCACCTCTTTGTTGAAAATTAATAAGCATGACATGGAAAAACCAAAAACATGGAAAACTGTGTTTAAAGAGAAGCAGAACTGATGAATGGTAGCCTAGGGCCAGACATATTGGAGACCTGTGGTACACGTTATCTCTTCTTAATAAGGTGAACCTGGGAGATCTTGCTGGAAGGGAGAGAGTCATAAAAGTTGGGCTGACTCTCCAGGTGGATTTGGAATTTAAAATATACTCAAATAAGTATCAGAAAAAGAGTGAGTTCACCTATGTCAAGCAACGCTGTGGATTAAAAAAAGACGGGTAATGGGGGACAACACAAAAATAAATGATGTTAGAATAGATTGTACTACTAAATTTTGCTTCTCTCATTCAATGATTTAGGAGTCAGAGAGTTTTACTCATTAGTTCCAATTGTACCATAGTTAATAAATCGGGGTTAAGATATTCATATGATTTCAATTTATTTGTCAAACTAGTTCTTTATTCAATCTAAAGCATAGAAAATTCTAAATTGTGCATAATTTTGAGTGGAAAGAAAATTATCTGCCACACTAAATATAAAAAGGAGTGTACTAATTATTGTATTTCCAGTAAACTTTTTTTTTTTTTGAAATGGATGTCCTGTTCCAGAATGTTGAAGTACAGATATAAACACTAGATGAGCACGAGTACTTCATCTGAAACCCAGAGTTAAGCTTTCATCAGTCTTTATCAGATGCTGGCATTCTCAACATCTCTTTGTCCAAGGATGGCGTTAGGACTAATTAACCCATAAATGACTACTTCTCCCTCCCTGAAAGAAATGAAGATTTATAATAAAGATTGAAAAAAAGGCAGTACATCCTAATGTTTAAATTTTCCTTATTTTAGCCCATGAATATACACGTAATATAAACATAATTAAAGCAACAAGAAAACAGTCCCACCTTTCCCAAATAATGAGAAAAGAGGGAACATTTTGACTATAATGTGAAAAGAGGGACTATTATTGGGCTCAATTCTACATAATTACTTAATAGAAAATTGTTATTAAAACACAGAGAATTAAAACATCCTTTTGTACCTAGTCAGCAGCAAAGGAGAATAAGTATTTAATAGTTGATTTATAACCTCATTTCACATTTTCCTTTTTACTTGCACCAGTTACTTGAACTATAAGTTCATTTTGTCATAAAGAAATGTGAATATAATCACATCCTAATTACATAGCTTTGGGTTATTTGTACAATTAAGTTATCTGTTACAAAGTTAATGAATGTTAATAATGTAATTCTCTTTGGTGACCTGATTGATATACTAACATTTATTGTGTACTGCAGTCATTAATTGAGGCATACTTATTGAATGAATACTGAATATTCTAATATATATATATTTTTCTCCTCCAAATCACAGTCATTTATAACAATTTTGTTTTTAACCAGTCTCTCAATTTTTAAAGTTCTAAGTAAAAATAGAACAGTTAATGCTAACTCGTTTATCTTATTTTATATAAGAACACTTGGACATCAATGTAAACTAGTCTCCCAAGATTTGGGAGAAAATGTGTCCTTTGTCCTACATAGGGCCAAGCATGGAAAAGGGGATTAGCAAAAATGTGCCTCAAATACTAATGCCCTTGAAATGTGATACAGAGAAAACCGAAAATAATGGAGGAAAACCTTCTTTATGGTACAAGGTAAAAAAAACCAATTACGTGCACACAAAATTAACACTAAGCATTCCAACGACTGAGGAAAGTTTGTTGCCTTTATTTCTTGTGCTTAGATGCTGTCAGCAGTCATAAATCAAGTTAAGGTTTAGATCACTGTGTGTTAAATTATATTTATGCCCTTGTAAAGCTGTGCAATATTGTGCCTTGTGTAAGAAATCTTTAAACCACATGTTCTACCAAGTAACTGCTGATGCTTACTTCCAAAATTCGATCTGGTTGCATTACATACTTTAAACAAGGACCTTTAAAAGAGTCCATTTGAAAAAGACTATCTTTAAGATGCTTATTTGTATATGTCACCACAGATTTACACCTTCTTGTGATAACTTTGAAACTGTTATCCTATTTCTTCCAATGCCTTTTGATACCTAAGATTTCCATACTTAATTTTAGAACATACTCGGCAAAGTACAACATATTGTGCTAAGAAAAAAAAACATCCCTAGCATTGGTAGAACTGGAACTGACATATTAAAGTTGTGTCAAGACATGAAGTAAAGTTGAAAGATGTAGTAATTATAACATAAAAGTTTTTTTCCTCCAAAGTAGCCACATAATTGAAGCAAATGTGAATTCTGCTTGTGAGAATTATCTCATTTTTCCACTTCAGTTAGCTGGTATAAAAATAAATAATGACATTTTATATCCCCAAGCAATTAATACCTAAGCATAAATAATATACTAGTGTTGATTTTTATGGCCTTCTGTTTAGCACTGAAAATGCATGCCACTTAAATGGTTAAAAAGTATATTAATATAGAGTTGTAGCTATCATTTTTATTTCTTAAAGTTCAAAATGCATCTTAAACTAATTCATTGTGAGTGATGAGCACATAACAGCCCACATCATTGACTATTTCTTCTCTTACACACTTAGCATAAGGAGAGTAAGTGAAAACATATACTCCCCTAGATTTATCTTTCTGGAATTGAATAAGGAATGGTTTTAAAGCAATCCTTATCCCCTCAAACACAGCAGCATTGTCTGTACAAGCTTACACCCAAGACTATTCCAAGAGTTCCAGCATTTCTGGAATTCTCTTACTTTTTTCATATTTATATTTATATTATATGCAATTATAACTCAGCAAAAAAGAATTCTGCCTCTTGCTAACTTCAGTCACAAAATACTAATGAAGTTTTTGCAAATGTCAAAACATATTCTTCATTTTTTATGAAGGTAAATCTAAAAAAAATGGATGACTTTTAATTGGCTATATTCATATCATCAGATTATCACTACATTAAGCAAATAAATGATAAGAATTTATAAAAATGAGACAAAATTCTTTCACTAGATCAATGGCATTACTGCCATTCTGGCAAAATGACTACAAACTATTGTTCAAAATATTCTGTGTATATATCAACATAGCTTTGCCTTAAAATGACATGCTTAGTTTTGAGTGGAAATTTCTTAGAACGAGAAAAAAAAGTTTGTGTTGGTCTCAATTTTAATTACTTTTCCAGCTTAGCTTAAGATGTTTGTTCTTATTTCTTAGAAAACTATTACTTAGACAAACATTGTCTTTTGGCTTATGGAAAGTATTGTAAAAATTAATAAACAGAAACCTCAATTAAACGGTGTTGGGACACCAGAAAGGGGAACTCTCATATCCTGTGACAACAGCCAAGCCCAACATGAAGAAAGACTACCTTTCTTTCCTGACAAGGATTCAGCCAATGAAAAGCCATGGACTCTGTTTACCATAGCCTTCCAACTTCCTTTTCCCCTCTGTAAAATGACCTCCTTCCCTTCCCCTGCAGGGACACACAAGTGGCTCACCATGGTTGCAGACCCTGAATTGCGACTCTCTGCTAATCCCAAATAAACCCATCTTTGCTGGAGAAATAACTGGCAGTCTATTTGTTTCAGGTCAACAGCGTATATGTTCAACTTGAAACTTTAACTTGACATGAGTGGAAAAGTCTGAGTATAAGAAAATTACATAAAATGTGTGAAAGGAACTCTTGGATTAAGCGACTTATGCAACTTCAATGTATAAGAAAAAATAAATTATTTTTAACCTATATATATACTTCAGAAAATAAATTGTTATGATTGTTTTCATTGAGCTTGATACCAGATAGCCTCTTATAACGTAGCCAATAACAATGAGAAGGATATCCTAATTATGAACACTTGGCAAGTTATTTTGTGAAAATACATTAGAATTTAATACATAATCCTGAAGCCTCTTTCTCATCTTGCCTGAATTCAGTTCCACAACTTTCCAGTGTTACAGAGGTGAACTCCCCTCATGAAGATAATGCCCTGTGAGCTTAGGCCACAATTTGATAGCAAACTGTTTAAAAGACAAGATGAAAAATTGGAGATATAGCAAAGCAAATTTAATCCACAAAGGCAAGGTAATAAATTCAATCCTAGAGGAGATTTTATAGATATGATGAACAGTGAACAATTAAGAAAACCACTTTTAGGAATTGTTTTTGGTCATTGCCCCTTTTTAATACTGAAAACAAGATGAGGTAGAAACTTAAATGTGTGTTACCATGATGTGCTATCAATCTCTCCTCAGACTATACTCATTAGATAATTTCCCACTCCCCAACAGTAAAACAAATATAAACATCAAAATAATACTTAAAACTCATACAGTTCGGGCTTCGCTGGTGGCGCAGTGGTTGAGAATCTGCCTGCCAATGCAGGAGACACGAGTTCGAGCCCTGGTCTGGGAAGATCCCACATGCCGCGGAGCAACTAGGCCCGTGAGCCACAATTACTGAGCCTGCGCGTCTGGAGCCTGTGCCCCGCAACAAGAGAGGCCGCGATAGTGAGAGGCCCGCGCACCGCGAGGAAGGGTGGCCCCCGCTTGCCGCAACCAGAGAAAGCCCTCGCACAGAAACGAAGGCCCAGCACAGCCAAAAATAAATAATAAACAAATAATAAATAAAAATTAAAAAAAAAAGATGATTAAAACACATTTGGGGATAAATATAGACAATTAATTATAAAAAAAAAAAAAAACTCATACAGTTCAGCTCAGTGTTTTTATAGCTCTCTCTGTTTTAATATGACGGTTTCATCATTCACTAATGAAATTTAGCATTGAATGAATTCAAAAAGAATTTGAGAGATAGACAGAAAAATATAAATATATGTCTACAATTATAAATGTTTATATTCAACATAAGAATTAAACATAAGAACATGAGAATAAGTGGTTCTGAGTCAAACAATAACTAATATTTATAGAGTGTGAGATAAGTATGAGTTATACTCTTTTTTATGGATATGGATGTTGTATCCCAGAGTTGTTAAGCAACTTTCTCTACATTACATGGGCTCTAAGTGATGAAGCATATATTCAGCCTAGATATGGCTCCAAAGCCTATGTTCTTTCCACCAAGTAGTCTGTTAAATTATATGCCAAATCTTGATTTTCAAAAATTAATAGAAATTTGAAATGAAATATTTTATTTATGCTTTATTTTGACAAGATTTTATTATAACCATAAATAGTAAACAGTGGGCAAAATTATTGGGAAGTATGAAAAATTCATATCTGAGAAATAATATAGAAATCCATTATCTCAAACTGTATCTATATGGATAAATTCAAGTAGCTAATCAAAAAAATCAATATTTATGTATACATCTACATCTATGTCTACATCTCTATCTATATCTATAGCTCTATCTATATATCTATCTATCCAGTGAATTTAATAAGTATAACTAATCTTCAAACTGTAGCACTATTCACACAATGCAAATTGGAGTATGCAAAGTGAAAACAGAGTAGGGTATGTATGTATTTATAATGTATGTATGTCTGTGAAAGAGAGAGCAGAGAGAGAATATCTTAGTGTAAGTGTGTAAACATTTTTCTGAAATCTATCCCTCTCTCTATCTCTATTTGAATGTGTTATTTCTAGTTCTGTAATATACTGATTGTATACTGTATATTACTGTATACAATCTGTATATAATACTGTATTATATACTGATTGGATACTGTATTACATTGGATGTTTAAACCAATGACAAAGTTACTGACTTTGTTCAAACAATTAAGCTGGCTATGGTGCATACAGGAGTATCACAGGCAATATTTTGGTTCCATCACAGTGCATTGATATGGTGAAGATGTTCTAAATTCATTATTTTAATGTTAAGTCAATTTTATATATGGAAACCATAAAACTAGTTAGAGTTTTGCAACGTATCAGGCATATGGATCTATATTTCTTTGTTGTGTGTTGGGATGAGAAAGTACAAGTTGCCAAAGCACAGAAATCATTCACCAATCTCATTGAGAAAAGACAATTTCAATGATAATTTACTTAGACATCTGAAGAGATGTGAGAGATGTTTATAATATTTAGCACTGAATTTATTTATTGTTGATTTTTGTTACTGAGATTTTTACTTTATTAAAAAGAAATATATTTTAGAAAAGAGAGACCAAACTATATATATTAATTGCCTAAATATATGCTCAAGTATTTCTTCAGAAATTCATTTGGATACATAGTGGGTGGCTCCCCTTTCTTGCTTTGGAAAATTTTAACACTTTGAGATGTGAATTTATGTCTGATTTTTTTTTTTTTCAGGAGTTCCTGAAAATTACCCTGTCTTGATTTGAGACTTTGTTTACTGACAAAAATAATGAAAGGAACAAAATTTGACTCATTACCTTTTTTCTTAAGGACAAAGTAACTTCACAAACATGCTCACTTTTGTAAAACAAAGTTACTATGTCTTTTAAAATTAATTTTCATAATTAAGGAACTTTAATAAGAATCCAAGGCTACATTTCTCTTTGGATCTAATTAAAACAGTATTTTATACAGTTGTGCCTGAATTTCTTTTCTCAACCAGCTAAACAGAAAAAAAAAATTAAATTGCCCCCAATGTGGCTTTGCAAAGAGCTTCAGCAAATTTAATTAACCTACCTTGAGTCTCCTTAAATTCAGTATAAGGCAACATGAATCAGCAGGAAAAAGGGCAAAACCATGAAGTGATCTCTGCAAGGCTGGGGTCCATTTTAATAGAGGAAGTTGACAAATGAAAATAAAAACCTCTGTCTTGCTTTGGAAATGTAAATTAATTCTTTCAAACTGTTAATCACTCAGGTTTCATGGTTCAGAAGTTATGGAAGCCCCTAGAAATGTAGGGTCACTTAAATGATTTGTAAAGGTGAAGGAGTCCTCAAGTTATGCACAACGTTTGTACTTCATTATATCAATAGAGCACATCATTTTTCTTGCATTAGCAAGAAAATGATTTCCCCCTTCCTACAAATAACAAATTCCTACCTTTACTTGTATACCCACCTGAAATGGTACCTCCTTTCAAAATATTCCTTGACAGTCACATACAGCCTTTCGATTTTTCCTCTTCTCTGTATCCCAAAATACTGATTTCTGCTATGTAAAGTATGGCATTGAAACTATTTGTTTACATGTGTCTTTGATGGAAAGGCATTGATGGAAAAAGGTTTTTTCCTATTTGCATGCCTCATTTTAATTATTTTATTTACTTATTTTTTTTCCAAAGAAGAGAAACTCACTAAAGTTATCCCACTTAAAGGGGTCTTATTTTAAGGTATCATTTGGGTCCTCAACAGTAATATGGTTCTATGTCTGTCTGGGATTGTTTTTTGGATTTCTTGGTCAACAATGAGACTCAGATCCTCTGTTTCTACCTCTTGGCATCTGTTTCTGTCTCTGGGAACAGCGTATAATGGTGAAGAATAAGTATGAAGTAAACCAGACAGAGAAAGGCAAATATCATATGATATCACTTATGATACAAATGAACTTATTCACAAAATAGAAATAGACTCACAGACATAGAAAACAAACTTATGGTTACCAAAGTGGATAGTGGGGAGGGGGGAGATAAATTAGGAGTTTGAGATTAAAATATACACACTACTATATATAAAATAGATAACCACCAAGGACCTACTGTAGAGCATGGGAACTCTACTCAATATCTTGTAATAGCCTATAATGAGAGAGAATATAGAAAAAGAATACATATATATTTATATATGTATAACTGAATCACTTTGCTGTACACCTAAACTAACACAACTATATTTCAATGAAAATTAAAAATAAAGTAAAATAGAATGACAAATATGGGGAAAAAAAGAATAAGTGTGGGACCATGCAGACCTATTTTGTTGTTAACTCAGTACTAGCATTTGTTAGCTGTGTAACCACAAGCAAGTTACTTAAGTATGCTGAGCCCTGGATTTCTCATCTATAAAATGAAGATTATGGGAAGAAAAAAACCAAAAAACTAAAAATAGTAATTCCAGCTACAGTCTTCAGATCACCCTTGTAATGTGTTACGGGTCCATTTTTCCTGGAATAGCTTAAACTGAAGCAGTTTCCCCTGTTTTGGAGATTTTGTAGTTAATTTTAATTTTGGCTATTGTTTGGAAGATGGGCTGTCTGTGTAGATATGAAGTATAGTTTTTCCATAAAACAGATGTTTATTTTGTATTAAAAATACCACTGTACTTGTTTTACACCATTTGTATACATGTGGTGATATTAATGCTGACCTGTAAAATTCAGGAATTAAAATGTGACCCTGTTAAAAAAAAAAAAAAATGAAGATTAATAATGCCTACTCCTCAGGGTGGTTTGGAGGGTTAGATGTATATGGAGTGTGTGTGTGTGTGTGTGTGTGTGTGTGTGTGTGTATTGACATATATTTTTCAATAAATTATAGCCACTGACCACACATCTTTCTCCCTAGTGATTCCCAATTGTGAGTATTTGGGAATTTCCTGTAAGTCAACAGATTTTATAGAAAATAATATATTACTGTATGCAGAAAAGGTGGGATACTTTAACTCCAAAAATGACTTATTTTAACACAAATATTTTCTATAGTCGGGGACAGAGTACTCTTTATGTTTGACCAAGAATTTAGATAGTCTCTTTTTCCTTTCTTCAGGCAACCAATTGTTCTTTTGCCTCCCAATAACCCTCCTCACTCTTAAACGTCTTTACCCTCAGATGGAGATACACAGACATGATGCGAAAAGATTCTAAATGCAAATGATCAAATCAACACTCTTACAAAAGAAGAAAGGCAAGAGTTAACCACAATCCATTTCAAAAACACTGAATATTAATTTGTTATTAATTTGTTATGCTATTTGAATATATTTGTCCTTCATATTCAGCCATTCTGAATTACTTTTCCCATTGTAAATATACAAATTAGGAAAAAGATTCCCTCTAAGTTTTAAATAATATTTGGATTAAACATTGCTAGTTTATAATTTTAGTCATGATAGTAGATTCTAGAGTAGAATGGCCACTGTTATTTATTCCTAGGGATGGTATCTATACGCCCACTGCAGCGGCCTGCTCTGTACTCAGTTTGTGGGTCTCTGTGCAGTTATGTTATGCTCAGGATCTTGCTGCATCTTTTGAGAGCAAGCATAACATATTATTGGGATCCCTTTCCTATCCATTTTACAGGATACTACAGTCCTTAATATTTCCCATGAGAAAGGAAGCTTAGATCTTCTTGCCAAAGTTATACAGATTTCTAGTACATGCAATTATCTTTATATGCCACAGTTTACAGCCACATTTCATCCCAAGATTAAAAGAGGAGTACTGAATTCACATCTATAAAAGCCATCTTATGTCACATTAAGAATGTACATGGAAATCATCTCTTGTTCTGTTTTTCCCCCTAAATCCCTAAGGTGTTCCACATAAAAAGAGTAAACCAGAAAACTAAACACAAGAAAGAAACTTCATGCATGTTGAGGTTCTTCATAAGAATCACAGAAGGTGCTTGTTAGAAAAGCACCTCACTGTCCTCACCCATAAGAAAAAGAATTGGTAGGATGTGGCCATGTAGCTGAAAAAACACTTCCGCTGATTGGAAGGACTGTTAAATTTTTAAAGCCACTGTTCTTTCCAATAGCACTGATGACTAAACACATTTGAATGTGGTTCAAGGTACATTATTTTTTTAGTCACTCCAAGTTACAGCAGATCTCCAGAGCATGGGCATACATGTATGTGACTTTATGTGTATGTTTTAAGGAAGGGAGTAAGTGGTGCTTATCCAACATGGAGTCATAGTATGAACAGAATGTTCATTAAGGTAAGAAAATATCAGGTGATTATTCTAGTGTAGAGGGAAAAAAATCTTAGCCCTCCTGAACACCAACTCTGCTTGATTTAGTAGTATGGTCTGGATTCAGATTTATAATTGCATTGATAAGGCACAATAGGCTGTACTCAGCACCAAAGATAGTTATTGAAAAGACAGGATGGAAGACAGAAAACATCATGGCACATCCTGAAATGTCACAACAGGAGTCTTCTGAAACCTGAGCCCATTTTGTGATGCTCAAGTCCATCGGAATTTGGGGTGTGCTTGGTCATGAGAAATGGGGTTGAGTGTGTGTTTACAATTCCAACACAGGGCCCTGGAATCCCTTTAGTGTTTAAACCTGGTTAGTCATGTAGCCCCACAGGTGTCCACGATGGGCCCTTAACACAGTCTGTGAAATACAGACAACTCTCCACCTTTTAGGTATCTGGGTCTCATCATTGCTGGTTCTCAGGACTTAATACACAATCATGACCACCAGATGCAACGTCAGGTGTGTATTCCTTAACTGGAGTTTCACTGATCTTGAATCTGGTATATAGGTGTGCTCCTAATAATCTCTTGGATTCACATTACAAGGTGAATGGACCAAGACTGAAAGCTTATGGTATCCCTGAGTCTAGAGAAAACCTTTAGAACCACCTGTTACCCCTTCCATTCTACCCCAAAGCCAAATGTTTATCTACGTCTTCCCTACTAATAACATAAATACAATATAAAGATAACAAGTCTTCAAAAAGGGAGGTTGAAAATAGTTGCATTTTCTAAAATGGAGAAGGCAATAAGTCCCGTTTATGTTTTTTAACAAAGAACCTAGAATCTTATGTAATGCCATACATGAATGAACCAACCTTGTTGATAGTGAATTAAACCTACACTTTGTGAAATAAACAGCATCCTTAATAGCCAAGCATTGGTTAATATAATTTTGGAAGTAGTTAAGTCGTGATTCAGCTATCAAAATAAACAGATTTGTGTCATGTGTAACTTTATTTTATTCAACCTGTAAACAAATAAGCAAACAAAAAATAAAAACATATTTATAGAAGCAGTTTATTCAGGGATAGTTAACAGTACTTCCTAAATCACAGCAAATGTACTTAGCTTTTATATTTTTTTGCAAATAATAATTTTCCAGGTTTTCAATATTAAGTGTACCACCTCAGAAGCATAGTGATTTTTAAAAGTAACCTTATCAAATAATAACTTGAATAGTTCATACATTATGGGTGAAGAAAAAAGAACATTCTCTCCAGTTGAACAGTTAATATGTATCTAAATATTCAAGATTCTTAGGGAAGCTGTAGGATTTATTTGGCAATGATTATGTTTTAGCTTTCTAACTTAGTGAAATTCAATCATTTAAATACAACATTTATTTGTTTTCAATCTGATTATTATTATACTATTAGATTTATTTCAAGCCCAGAAATGTAATATCAACTTGATCTTTTTATAGGGAGGAAAGAGATTTGTCCCTGCCTATTCCAGTAGCTCAAATTAATTTCTCGCAGCTGGGAGGGGGAAAGATCTAATGAGAATTTTATTAATTCAGGGTCCAGCCAGATCCAAACTACTTGGGAAGGAAGGGTGGCAGAGTAGATTTAGATGAGATCTTCAGTCCAAAAGTCAGAATTTAAACTCTGACTTAACGACTAATGACTGGTTTTATGCAATTCATTTAACCTCTGAGACCCTCAATTTTCAAGAACCACTATTACTAGATGATCTAATAATCCCAACTTGAAAAATGCCATGTTATACTCAAACAGTGGCATACTTCATGCAGTTCTGAATTGTATGATTTGTGTGTGCTATATAATGCTTTACAAACAGGCAAATGATACTGTTTTATCTATATGTGAGCTTTGAGTGTTCTAGCCAACATGTAATGCCAATCTTATTTGGATATAATAACACTTTAAAAGGGGGGGGGGTCAGTTTGAAGAATTACAATTTCTTGAATAGAATGATTACTCACAAGCAAAAACTGGAAGTATAAAAATCATCGTTTCATCAGAAAATTTTAGTTTTTATTTTATTAATTCATTACCTATACTCTCTTATGGGAAAAACAAATAGCCACTTTAAAATCATTAACCTTTAAGTTTGTTAGCATCAATCTATATATTTTTCCTTCACTCTCTCAAAGATTTTGCATGAGAGCACTCCCTTATATATATCACTTGCTCAAAAATCTCTGTCTTGGATTTGTTACTAATAAGGCCAATATAAAGCATTTTTTGTGTTTTCCTTTAGTATTTGCTTTACAATTTTGAAAGTTTTCCAGCATGCCAAAAATTGGAAAGAATTATACAATAATCTAAGTACCTACCACTAGATTCAACAATTAAATGCATGTTTCCATATTTGCTCTCTCGTTCCATCCATCCAGCCAGCCAGCCAGCCAGCCAGCCGACCAGCCAGCCAGCCAGCCATTAATTTATCAATCATCTTGCTAAATCATTTGAAAGTAAGTAGTGTGATACCTCCAGCTCTGTTCTTTCTTAAGATTGTTTTGGCTATTCAGGTTTTTTTGTGTTTCTATACAAATTTTTTATTAATTTTTATTGGAGTATAGTTGCTTTACAATGTTGTGTTAGTTTATACAACTTTTAAAATTGTATAACTTTTAAAGTTATTTGTTCTAGTTCTGTGAAAAATGTCACTGGTATTTTGCAAGGGATTGCATTGAATCTGTAGATTGCCTTGGGTAGTACGGTCATTTTAACAATATTAATTCTTTCAAACCATAAACAAGGTATATCTTTCTATCAGTTTATGTCATCTTCAATTTCTTTCATTAGCATCTTATGGTTTTCAGAGTACAGGTATTTTACCTCCTTAGGTAGGTTTATTCCTAGGCATTTTATTCTTTTTGGTGTGATTATAAATGAGATTGTTTCTTTAATTTCTCTTTCTGATACTTTGTTTTTAGTGTATTGAAATTCAACAGATTTCTGTATATTAATTTCAGTGTATCCTGAAACCACTGAATTCATTGATGAGCTGTAGTATTTTCCTGATGCTGTCTTAGGATTTTCTATGTATAGCATGTCATCTGCAAAACAGTTTTACTTCTTCCTTTCTAATTTGGATTCCTTTTTATTTCTTTTTCTTCTCTGGTTGCTGTGGCTAGGACTTCCAACACTATGTTGAATAATAGTGGTGAGAGTGGACATCCTTGTCTCGTTCCTGATCTTAGAGGAGATGCTTTCAGGTTTTCACCATTGAGTACAACGTTACCTGTGGGTTTGTTATAAGTGGTCTTTATTATGTTGAGGTATGTTCCCTCTATACCCACTTTCTGGAGAGTTTCTATCATAAATGGATGTTGAATTTTGTTAAAAGCTTTTTCTGCATCTATGGAGATGATCATACATTTTTTATTCTTCAATTTGTTAATGTGATGTACCACACTGATTGACTTGCAGGTATTGAACCATGCTTGCATCCCTGGGTTAAATCCACTTGATCATGTTATATGATTCTTTCGATGTATTGTTAGACTTGGTTTGCTAATATTTTGTTGAGGATTTTTGCATCTATGTTCATCAGTGATATTGGCCTGTAACCTTTCTTTTTGTGACATTTTTGTCTGGTTTTGGTATCAGGGTGATGCTGGCCTCATAGAAGGAGTTCTGAAGTGTTCCTTCCTCTTCAAAATTTTGGAATAGTTTGAGAAGGATAATAGTTAGGACATGTTATAGAAGCTTAATTTTTGGAGTTTCCTATGCCAGAATAAGAAATAATGAAAGAAGGTATGGCTTCAAACCAAGCCCTGACACATACTCAACTTTCATCTATTTATGTCAAAAAGGTACATCTTCACAACTCTGTCATAATGAGCTGTGGCAGTCATGGGAACATTTTCAGCTATTGTTTTCATTTTATTCAAAATATACACATGGGCTATTGACATTTGGTGGCTGTGTCAAGTGCTTAAGAATGGGGTAAAGAGGAAGCATCAAAGAGCTTCGAGTCTAAGGGTGGGGAGAGGAGAGGGAAATCAACAAAATATGCTTATGCAGATGCTGTGGGAAGTTCATCATTTGGATTTGAGTTTTCATACATGGGTGTATATACAAGTACTGACATTTATGAAATAATAGGAATTAATCCAATTACAAATAAAATTAGGGAATTCTAACTGTGTTTACTAATTGTTGGATATAGAAATTATTCCAGCATTTTCATCTCACTTTCCTGTGAGACTCTTGCTTATCCCCTACTCCTTCCTGAATAGGGAAAATATCAATTTTCTATACTCTTTCTCCAAACTTCCTGAGTTGAAATTCATACCTTTGGTTATGTGATAATTTAGAAAGTTGAAAATATCAATATTGGAAATTCATAACTAATTAGTAATTAATAACTTTAATCATTAACTGAGAGCAAGTTTTGGTTTGAGTGTCACCCAGCAAATCTGTGGACATGCTTGACATTGTTGTCCAATCATTTGGGGATTAAAAAAAAAGAAGACATTGACTAAACCCACAGAGAATACATTTCTAAAACATAAATAAGTAATCTAGCCTTCAGAAAACAACATATTCCTATTAGAGTCCAATAGAAGTCAACAATTTCAACAGATTAGTTCCTTTTACTGCTGTAGGAAATGCAAGGGACAATATGTTTATCACCTTTTTTTTCTCTAGGAATTCAACATCCAACGTTCTAGATACTAACCTATTTTCATGTTTCCCTTGCAGTATATGATTTATTCACGATTTGTACTATCAACCAGAATAGTTATATCACTTTTCAGAATTTTTTCTGATATTGCTCATCTTTCCTTTAAAGGCTGATTCCTTTACAGTATCTGAAACTTTTTTTTTTTTTTTGGTTGACATGGTGGTGTTGAACTGCTGCAATCTCAGCAGTGTCTCAGTTAACGATACCCTTCAGCTCAAAAATAATTCATTTCTCTCCTAATCCTTTATGTGGAATTGCATGTTTTTAGTCCCCAAGCCTCTTAGGCAAGAGAAGGAAAAATGCTGTTTCCAACAATGCATTTCAAACATAAGGGTTAGAGAGAGAGGAAGAGCTGCACATTTAGAACAAGATGCCATCATATAACACAATAAGTGTAAACTTTTATATCTCCTCCTCCATCCCCAAAAGTCATAATACAGGTAGGTAAGATAGAAAAGCACACCAAACCAAACAGCACTAACATATCTCAGCTACAAAAGTAAAACACTACCTTTGATGTGAATATTTGTGTGCAGTGGTTTCACTCATGGACACATGGAATTAGTGCTGTAAGGATGTCCTCACATATATATGCTGACTGTTACCTTGCATTTGTGTGACATGATTTGGCAGCACGACTATATCTATAATTTCTCTTACATCTAAATAATATTTTTGATACTTGTACATAGCTCTGGTGATATTATTAATTTCTGTTATAGTCTATCATCAGTTGAAACGAACAAAAAATACAAATATTTCTTAGACACTACCAACTGAAATTATGAATTTATGAGATCTCAAGCTGAAATTATTGATAATAAAGCAACATATCTTGGTTGGTACCTATACAAATGTAAAATACTTTAAGTTGTGAAGATTGTAAGACTAGTCTTCTCTATGCAAAGATGAAATCCTAACTAAATTTAAATTTACTGGTCAATTTAAAATTTAAAATCAACTGTAGAAAATAACCTCTTTATTAAAAGAAGGAAAGGAAAGTTAATATATTGAACATGTTTTATGGATAATCAATATACAGTATATCAGAAAACCCTTTCCAGCAGGTCAAAAGGCAAGTATAGAGATGTTTTTATAAAGACAGGTTGGAGTCGATGTGTGCTCCAATGCATTGTCTCTAATTTTTAATGGAATGATTTAGAATTCTAATTCTAAAGGAAGGATAGCTCCACTTAAAACTGACAACAATAATGTTTTCAAACAAATACTGCATATTTGCCTTGCATCAGTGTAGGACTAAGCGTCTTACATCTATTATTTCATTGCATGCCCTCATAAGTGTCTGAAAATGTATGAGAATCAGAATAATATTTTACGTTACTTACTTGAATCTAGCAAAACAATTTCCCTTTTTATTCAATTGCTTTTCTCAAAAGGCTTGAGACAAAAGTCAGAAGTGATGGTTTATGCTAATTTCATCATTGAGTACAGCTGAGACTGAGAACTACTTTAATGAATGAAATGTCAAAAGTGTATTATTTGGCCTGACATATTTGAATTTAGAGTCTATGTGCACTAAATTATTTAGATAATTTCAAGATTCTATTTCATATTTTGCCTAGCAATAAAAAATATTTGATAATAATGTTGACCATCATGTGATCAACACAGTGGGATGTCTTATGTGGTGAGTATTGAGGCATGTAATTAAAACAAAATATGTCAGACTTACTTCCAAATCCTTGCAATAATTTAACATTCCAACTTTGTATTTCTACATTTCATGATAATGCACTAAGTATACTTTCCTTCAAATGTTTCCTTTTACATAAATATTTTGTGGAACAGCATAATTTCTCCCATTTTTTCTAAGTCTTCTGGTATTTGGAGAAAATTCTATTTATATAAAATTTATTTCAGTAGTTATTAAATGGAATACCTGCTATATGAGAAATACATGTTTCAGGACTGAGAAGATAATTAGGACAAGCCAGCTATCCATAAGGATTATAAAACAGTGATTCAACTCTGTTTAGAGGAAAATAAAGAATTCTGTCCATATTGTGAGGATTGGTGTTTCTAGGAGTATGCATTTCACAGATGTCCTTATTAGCTCTGCATTTTTCTTTCATGTGTGCATAATTGTACTGCACAGTCTTACAATCATGCATTTTAAAAATATAGCCCTTTATAAAGTTTTCAATCTAGTAAGTCAGACCATTAACAGAAGTCCCAGCACTGCTTAAAGAGGCAGTCATAAATCTCAAATTTAAAGTCTTTATTTTATTACCCCAATGGAATAAAACTAGAAAGGGAAAATAAAATCATTTCCTCAAGTTCCACAGAGGTGTGATGCACAGCATTTCAGAAGTTCTATGAGGTCTTCCAAAGCCAAGTGTAATTAAATGTAGAAAGCTGGAGACTGCTCTATGAAAAAAAAATGGGACAACTTGCATGTTCTTATTAAAATCATAAAGTTTACCTCTAACCTGTATCCTTCAGGTGGCAAAATTATTATGAATTTCATGCACTATGTTCTTCTTCCTCATAACTTTTCAAATTTTGAGACGCTAGGACAAATTATCTTTACTGACTAAGCAGATATTCTGGGATAATTCTGTAAAGGTCCAGCAGTAAAGGCTCATATGAGCCACACCTAGCATGAAACTGTTTTTTTTCAAGTCTAGTAGTGCCCAGTGGGCTAGCATATTATATCATTTAGACCACGACTAGAGGATTAAAACAAGTGTGTTGAGCAAAAGAAAGTAGTATAAACACCCATGAACTCAAAAGCACTTTCTCACAAAAACATTTTACCTAATACAGAAAAAGAAATAAAAGAAAACACATTAGCTTTCAGCCACTGTGGTGCCTTGTGAAAACATAGCTGGCTCAATGTTAATTTAAACCTAATTTTATTGTCAATGTCGCAAATGTACAAAAATTATGACTGAATTTGTATTAAATGAATAGAAACCAGGGCCACAAATACAAGTGGGGAATTTACAGAATACAGGTGTTGCCAAAATATCCATAAAGGGTAGAATGCTTATATTTCGAGCAAAGAAAAGAAGGGTAACATATAAAAAAATCAACTCAAAATGGATTAACGATATAAGCCTAAGACCTGAAACTGTAAAACTAGAAGAAAAAACAGAGGCAAGATCTCCTTGACATTGTTCTTGGCAGTGATTGTTTTGAATGACAATAAAAGCACATGCAACAGAAGCAAAAATAAACAAGTAGGACTATATCAAACCTAGAAGTTTTTGCACAGGAAACAATCAACAAAATAAAAGGCAACCAAAGGAATGAGAGAAAATGTTTACAAATTGTATGTACAATAAGAGGTTAATATCCAAAATATAAAAGGAACTCATAACACTCAATGGCAAAAGAACAAATAACCCAATTACAAAATGAGCAAAGGACCTGAATAGACATTTTTCTAAAAAGAGCATACAGATGGCCAACAGGTATATAAAAAGATGCTCATTATCACTAATCGTCAGGGAAATGCAAATTATAACCACAATGACATATCACCTCACATCTCTTGGGATGGATATTATCAAAATGTCAATGATAGCAAATGTTGAGGATGATGAGAAAAGGGAAGCCTTATATACTGCTGGTGGGATTATAAACTGGTACAGCCATTATGGCAAACTGTATGGAAGTTCCTCAAAAAATTAAAAATATAACTACCATATGATTCAGCAATACTACTTCTCAGTGTATATTCAAAGGAAAAATAAAATCACTATCTCAAAGAAATACGTGCATTCACATATTCACTGCAGCATTATTCACAGTACCCAAGATGTGGAAACAACCTAAGTGTCCCTTGACAGATGAATGGATAAAGAAAATGGGTGGTATGTGTATACATACACACACACACACACACACACACACACACACACATATATATGTATATACTTACAATGGAACATTATTCAGTCTTAAAAAGAAGGAAATCCTGCCATTTGCAATAACATGAATGGAGATTGAGGACATTATGCTAAGTGAAATAAGCCAGACACAGAAAGACAAATACTGCATGATCTTACTTACATGTGGAATATAAAAAAGTCAAACTCATAGCAACAGAGAGTAAATGGTGGTTATCAGAGACAGTGGGCAGGGAGGAATAGGTGGAATAGCAGGGATATTTTAGGCAAACTATTCCGTATAATACTATAATGGTAGAAACATGACAATATATATATATCAAAACCCATAGAACTGTAGAACATAAAGAGTAAACCACAGACTTTAGTTAATAATAATGTTTTAATATTGGTTCATCAATATTGAACATAAGATTTTGCACAGCAAGAAAAAATAAACAAAACGAAAAGACAACATATGAACTGGGAGAAAATATTTGCAAATGATGAAACTGACAAAGGCTTAATTTCCAAAATATACAAAAAGCTCATACAACTCAATAACAAAAGGCAACAAACAACCCAATTGAAAAATGTGCAGAATACCTAAATACATATTCCTCCAAAGAAGACAAACGGATGGCCAATAGGCACATGAAAAGATGCTCATAATCACTAATTATTAGAGAAACGCAAACTCAAACTACAATGAGGTACCATCTCATACCAGTCAGAATGACCACCATTAAAAAGTCTACAAGTAATAAATGTTGGAGAAGGTGTGTAGAAAAGGGAACCCTCTTACACTGTTGGTGAGAATGTAAATTGGTGCAGCCACTATGGAGAACAGTATGGAGGCTCCTTGTAAAACTAAAAATAGTTACCATATAATCCAGCAATCCCAATCCTGGGCATAGACCCAGACAAAACTATAATTCAAAAAGTTACATGCACCCCTATGTTCATAGCAGCACTATTTACAATAGCCAAGACATGGAACAACCTAAATGTCCATCAACAGATGAATGGATAAAGAAGATGTGGTACATATATACAATGGAATATTACTCAGCCATGAAAAAGAATGAAATAATGCCATTTGCATCAACATGGGTGGACCTACAGATTATCATACTATGCAAAGTAAGTCAGAAAGAGAAAGACAAATACCATATAATATCACTTATACATGGAATCTAAAATACAACACAAATGACATATCTATTAAACAGAAACAACAAATGAACATATCTATTAAACAGAAACAACTCTCAGACATAGAGGACGACTCGTGGTTGCCAAGGGGCATGGAGGGTGGGGGAAGGAAGGATTGGGAATTTGAGATTAGCAGATGCAAACTAGTATAAATAGGATGGACAAACAACAAGGTCCTGCTGTATAGCACAGGAAACTGTATTCATTACCCTGTGATAAACCATCATGGAAAAGAATATGAAAAAGAATATATATGTGTGTGTGTGCGTGTATAACAATCTCTTTGCTGTACAGCAGAAATTAACACAACATTGTAAATCAACTATACTTCAATAAAATATTAAAAAAAGGATTTGCCTTACCACTGAAAGAAGAGCACAAGATTTTCTTATTGAAGGTGTTATTACCTTTGGAAAAAGTGAAGTCTCTGATCGTTTACCATCCTCAGCTGGCATACTGTGTAGTTCAGTTTTTAGAAAAGGACAGCACCCTCACTGAACCAGTGGTGATGGCACTTCTCAAGCACTGGCCAAAGACTCACAGTCTAAAAGAAGTAATGTTCTTAAATGAATTAGAAGAGATTCTAGATGTCATTGAACTGTCAAGAGTTTGTGAAGATCATGGAGCGTTTAGCCAAGTGTGTCTCCAGCCCCCACTTCCAGGTGGCAGAGCAAGTGCCATATTACTGGAATAACGAGTACATCACGAGTCTAATCAGTGACAGTGCAGCAAAGATTCTGCTCATCATGTTTCCATCCTTGTACCACAACTGAAAGACCCACTGGAACAAGGCAAGACGTAGCTGGATATATCAGTACAACACGCTGAAACTCATCATGGAGATGAACCAAAAACTATTTGATGACTGCACCCAGCAGTTTAAAGCAGAGAAACTGAAAGAGAAGCTAAAAATGAAAGAACGAGAAGAAGCGCGGGTTAAAATAGAAAACCTAGCGAAAGCAAACCCCCAGCTACTAAAAAAGAAACATGAAAACGTCTACGGTGTAACTTGAATGTTTTTATGAGATAGGAATGTGGCTCCATCATGGGAGGGGATGGAAATCAATATCACTAACATTGTATATGAAACTATCTGCAATAAAAATACTTTTCAACTTTAAAAAATATTGATTGAACAAACATATCACTCTAATGTAAGATAATAATAATAGGGGGAAATGTATGGGAGGGAGGAGGGGGCATATGAGAATTCTCAGTACTTTCTGCTCAATTTTTGCATAAAACTAAAACTGTTTTAAAAATGTCTACTAAGTTTTTAAAAAGTTAGGAATCCTAGGCTCCAAGAGCTTTAAGATAGTAGACACACACTGAAAGAAAGCCACTGGATTTTTAAAGAAAAGAAGGTCATTATTAGGTGATGGATTGAGGTGTTTTTGTAGAAGTGATGGGGCAGAAGTTGGTTCATGAGAATGGGAAAGAATTGAAGCCATAAAAGAGAGAGAAGGATGTCCCAGACACAAAAAAGAACATACAATTCATTATTAAAATCATTTAATTATGGTGATTTACTTTATTTTTATCCTTACAAAGAAATAGACTTAGCCTCAAAATAAATCTGAATTTCAACAGAACTCTGTCCTACTTTTAGTCCCGATCTACTGGAATAGAATGGATCAACCGAGTATTTTGTTCATTGTCCTTCCTCAGAATAGATGCGGTACAAACATCTCAAAGAATATATTTTTGGAATATTAGAAAAACCTCTTTTTGTTTTGTTCTATCTTGTTTTTTCTTGAATGAATGGGAAAGAATATGGAGGGGGCATACATATATAAACACTGGCCATTTATTGAAAAAACTGTTTAAATACATGTAATTCTTTATTTTACAACTTAATACAATAGCTGAATTTGAAAAAAATATGTTTCTTTGCCTACTCTTAGCTATTCTGTGCACTCTGTACATTCAGCCATTTAAAATGTCATTTTAATTTACATAAGAATGAGTAGGTAATGTGGCCAGGGAATTCTTACATAATACTATTATTTCAATATCACAATCCTCTCTAGACACGATTGGAAAGTGATGCAACAGAAATCGAGGAGCTAAAGAGACAAAGTAACAGTGGCAGTTACCAGGGCTGTTCACTCCCCAGGAAAGGAAAAGCTAGGCAAAAGCACACATGCATACACACTCAAACGTATGCATGTACATGCACACACAACAAGATAGCTTTCTTTACATAAAGCAGAAAGAAAGCAGGATAAATACTATTGTCAATTCCAAGATCGTTCTGCATTCAACTTGCAAAATATTTTACAATCCAAGCAAAATCTGGCAATAGGATAGGATGTCGCCTTTTAAAACACTCACTGGTTTCACTTTGAACTCCTGTCAACAATGGTTACTTATAGGGAAACATTTTCTTCCAAATTCAATTTCCACTGAGTGATCAAAAAGACATTTTTAAAACAAGTAGGATGCAGGGATAAAGGTCAGAAGGAGGAGGGTTGAAAGAGCCTAGTTTGCATTGTATCTCTTTTCATTCTCTCCTTCAAAGGGAAACAATAATGGGTGACCTTTCCCCAGCAGAAAGGACCTAAGGAATCTGCAACCTCATGTACATTAGTGAAATATTGTTGATTTCTTTGGGAACTTGGTGATGGCCACATGTGTGAGTTAGAAGGAAATAGTTTCCTAGACACCTATGTGGGTAAGATTAGTGATACTTAGGCTCTATATTAATGTTCTTCAGAATCCATTGCCCAAATAATTTTCTTCTCTGTCCTACTACCCACTATACACATGAATCTGCAAGGGACCAAATACATACTGAGTAATTGAGTAACACAGATTTTACTTAAATGTGTAGCTTCTACATAGAGGAAAAGTTTGAAATCAATATATGTAACACAGATTCTTAGTATGTTTGATCTAGATTAAATATTGAACTAAATCAATATATGTGGAAATATAGTTTTTATACATATATTAGTATTTATTTTTAGCACTAATAGTACATTTAAAAATATTCACAAAACAAATACAATTAATGTGAACATATCTTACCATCTGAATCAGATTAACTCTGGCTACACTAAAGGACATTTCTTGATCTAATATACAAATCAAACATGAAAGAAACTGCAGCCACCAGTACTTTGGTATAATTATATTATTTTGATATACATTTGATATATAATTATAAACAAATAATAATATAAAATAACAATGTAAAATCAAGAACAAGATTACAATGATAGCTAAAATAATGTTTATTCAATACTGTACTAGACATCATAGCAATTGAAATGAGACAATTAAAATAAAGATCAGGTACAAAATTTGGAAAGGAAGGAAAATACCACTTTTCCCAGCTGATAAGCTTATTTACATTAAAAATAATCCATAAGAGTATTTGATTACAAAGAGTTCTAGCATTGTTGCTAAATAAAAGATCAATATAAAATTTTAATTACATTTTATATACCACCCACAGTTAGAAAGTGTTATTAAAAATACCTACCAGTCACAATATTAGTGCATAATATGAAGTATCAGAAGTAAGTCTCCTAAAAGTTATCAAAACTATTATGTAAGTACTGTAAAACTACTTTAAAATATATTAAAAGAAGCCTATATAAATATATATACTGTTATATATAACAATTAATATTTATATTGTCAGCATTGTATTATATATTATCTATAATTGTTGATTATTATATGTTAATAAATTATATAATTAATATAATTGTATGTTGTATAATATTATTACTAATTATAAATTTTATACATATATACATATATATACATTAATTATCAGGAATAAGTTTCCCAAAAGTTATAAAGACCTTTAAGTAAGTACTATAAAATTACTTTAAATATATTAAAGGAGATCTATACAAATATGTACATGATTATATACTATTGTTGTTTATATTATTTATATTATATTATTATATTATATATCCATGCACATCTATTTTATAAATAGGAAGTTACAATGTATTAAAAAGGTTACTTCTACTCAGATTGATTTAAAAATCAATGCAATTTCAATTAAGAGGGATGTTTTTGTGAACATATAAAGTTGACAATACCGTAGATATCAGGAGGCTAAGGTTTGAGAATAATGAAACCACTTCTAATTATACAAGACAACCTCTTCTTGATTATAAGGCCAAACTGATGAAAATCTGTCTGATCTTGGCAGAGATAAATAACCAGAGAACAGCACGGAAAGCTCAGAAATAGACCTAAATAAACTTGAAGTATAATATATAAAGAATTTACATTGAAGAATAGGGAATAAATTACGGACCACTTAATAATGCTGGGACAATGCATTAACTATACAGAAAACAAGTTTAAAAAAAATCCTTATTTCTGGGCTTCCCTGGTGGTGCAGTGGTTAAGAATCCGCCTGCCAATGCAGGGGACACGGGTTCCAGCCTTGGTCCGGGAAGATCCCACAAGCCGTGGAGCAACTGAATCCGTGCGCCACAACTACTGAGCCTGCGCTCTAGAGTCCGTTAGCCACAACTACTGAGACCGTGAGCCACAACTACTGAAGCCCGTGCATGTAGAGCCCATGCTCCGCAACGAGAAGCCACTGCAATGAGAAGCCCACGCACCGCAAGGAAGAGTAGCCTCCACTCACCGCAACTAGAGAAAGTCCGCGCACAGCAACAAAGACCCAACGCAACCAAAAATAAATAAATAAATAAATAAACAAATTTATTTTAAAAAATCCTTATTTCATATCATTAACAAAAATCAATTCTGCATGAAACAAAAAGATAAACGTAAAAGAAAAATAAACTTTTAGAAGAAAGTATAGAGAACATTTTTAGGATCATGTGGTTGGGATAATCTCTTTATAAAGGATTAAACAAAGAGTGTAAACCATAAAAGGGATATTTGATAAATAGAAGAACCTCTGTTTATTAAAAGTCATGATAAATAGAATAACAAATATGTAAAGACAAACCCAAAATTGGGAGATATTTGTAATACTTACCAGTGAAAAGATTTCAGAATATACACAGAAATCTAACAAATCAATATGAATAAAGGCAATCTGCATTAAAAATAAGCAGTGTTTTCAGTGTGAAATAAGCAGTGTGAAAATAAGGTAATCTGCATTAAAAATAAGCAGTGTGAAAATAAATGTTTCACAAATGTGGGAAAAGAAATGGCCAATTAAAAAAGAAAATACATGCTCTTTTTGAATACTAATCAGGTAAAATTAAAACCACTTTTAATTAAAACCACTTTTCATTTCACACACAAAACATTGGCAATATTTTAAAACTAAGAATATTGAGAATTGGCAAGACTATGGCACAATCATAACTCATACACTGTTGGCAGAGATACAAATTGGGCAAAAAATTTGGAAAATAATCTGGCATATTTTAGTAATGTAGCTTTTTTGTAATCTATCCATTTCACTGTTAGATATATACCTTATAGAAATTCTTACACACAGGCACCAAGACACATTACACAGGAATGTTTATAGCAGCATTGTTCATGATATTCATAAACCTAAAATCATTCAAATGGCCATCAATATTAGAGACAATAAATATACTATTGATAAATTCATATATTGGAACACTATACAGCAGTGAAAATGAACTACAGTTATATACAACACTATGGTTGAATCTTTCAAATATAATATTGTGCAAAAGACACAAGTACTTTTCCATTTATATTGTTATGAAAACTGTCTAAGCATATATAAATATTTGTTAAAACTATAAAACAAAACAAAGGGCTGAGGGACACAAACATCAGGATGACAATCCATTTATAATAAAGAGAACTACAATCACAAAAGGGGCATGTGGAGCTTCTAAGATATTGTTATATCTTAAGCTGGATGATGGGTACACTGATGTTTATTATAAATTTCATTTCTTTAAGCTGTAAATGTAATTTATACACACTCTTCGTATAATATATTTCAAAATACAAAAATTTAAAGAAAAATCTAATTGTAGTATATGTGTAGATTCCAAATTTAAATATGCTAGACTATTTCACATCTTGGTTTCTTTTTTATTTCAAATAACATTTGTTTATAATAAAACCACATTCATTGTACAAATTTTGGAAATACAGAAAAGTACAGACAAATATACTGTATTTAAAATCCCCTTAAACCACATTGCACAGATAGAGGCATAGTCAATATTTTTATGGTTAAATTGTGAGCCATTTAAAATTTAACAAATTTTAAAATTTGTTAAAACAAATCTACCTCACAGAAGAGTTCCAAAAAATTTAAGTAGCTACTCCCTGGTCAAGGAAATGGAGTTTACCTCTAAATCCTGTGAGTGTAAGTTGTACTTGGTAACTTGCTTCTTAAGAGTGGAGTGTGAAAAAGGAAAAGTAAATTTACAGTGGAGACACTTTGCAAACCCTACCTTTGCCAGGTGATCAAGGTAAACATCATCAGTGAACATTCGTGTGGATTGTTAATAGCATGGCCCCTTGATATGATGTGATGAGGATACGATGGCATTTCACCTCTGTGGTCTTCCTCCCCAAAACCCATAATCCCCGTCTAAACATGATACAGATCTTAGATAAACCCCAGTAGAATGACCTTCTACAAAACACCTGAGCAGTACTCCTCAAAATTGTCAAAGTCATCAAAAACAAGGAAAGTCTGATTAACTGTCAGAGCCCAGAGCAGCTTAAGAAGACATGGGGACCAAATTCATTTTGATATCCTGGAAGGGATCTGGGAAAGGAATTGCCATTATGGGAATGTTAATAAAATCCAAATAAAGTATGGGGTTTAGTTTATAGTAATGTATCAATATAGGCTTATTAATTGTGAGGAATGAACCACACTGATGTAATATCTTAACAATAGAGGAAATGGGGTGTGGAGCATCTGAGAGCTCTCTGCACTATCTTTACAACTTTCCTATGAATCTAAAACTATTCTTATACAAATAATTTTTAAAAGAAAAAAAATCAGCATCACACAAGACATGATGTTTTCCTTTTGTTATTATATTTTCATTGAATATATTAATTCCTACCTACTCTCACATCACAGTTGAAACCATCACTTTGCCAGGGAAGCTTTTCCTGGCCTTGGATGATTTCTGCTTGTTCTATTATATGCTTTCATAGTACTGTCTTCTCTAGTATCTTTTCAACTTTATATTTATTTCAGTGATCAACTGATTAATATTTGATTTCTCCACTGGACGGTAAGCTCCATGAAATCAGTCATACTGTCTGCTTTTGATAACCATGAAAGCTTCAGAATATGACACAAAACTGGCTTATTAAATATTTGTGAATGAATATAAGAACCCAGAAAGGGGAATGAAGTGATCTTAAGAGCATAGGTTTTTCATCTCGCTAATTCAGACATCTAGCAGCCCATGAAGTTAGAGTACAATGAGCTACAGAAAGTTCATGCCTTTGCCAGATGAAGCAGGAAAGACACTAAAAGGATTTTCACAATCTTTTTCACAATTCACAATTTCTTTAACTTTGTAGTTAATAGATTATTGGTATAGTCACATTAATTGTCCTCAGACCAAAATGTTGGAGCCAGAAGTTCCAGGTTTCAGTTTGCCACATGGTGCATGGTTCCAGACATGGGAAATGATTACACAAATGAGAAACAGGTTTCTTTTATATTCTTGGATAGATACACTTAATGGACAGGGACCTATAACCCATATTGTCATCTCAGAGCTAGAGGCTGTAAAACTTCTAACCATAAGCAGTGAGGTCAATGCAGTGCTCATTACCTCCATAACATTTAAGGAACCACCGTCAGGAAACACAATATCTATATCGAGAATGCTTCATATTAACATTCTAAAATTTTACAGGCTAATATTGACTTAAATTTTTAAAAGTAAGCACTGTGTATAAAATAAGACATTAAGAAAATCCTTTGTAGCATACCTTAGGATGTAAACACCTGGAAAAGTAAAAATGGCATGGTAATAAAAAATATATTTGCTCACATAAGTTTCTCCTATAAGCATGTTCACAATTAAGTTATATTTGAAGTCATTCTGGTGATTTCCCTGGCCATTTATGGCTTTTAGTGTAATTCTGGAACATAAATATATCACCCCAGCAGTACCTGAACAAGCCTAAGAATTAGTACACACTTTTACTCTCAGAAACAGGCACAGGGATGCCCTGCACCAGAAAGTTATTCCAGAAGTGAAAGGTTAAAGGTATGAGCCACTGACTGATGTATCCTTAATTTTCAAAACCCCATTTTAAAGTTGGGCAGGCAGTTTTTGGTTTTGCTTTCTTCTAACATTCCTGGACTTCAAATTGAACTCAGCTTTTTGGGAGGCTAATGAATTTGGAACTGAATGATTTACCAGGCAAGCTTCAGTTCCTGAAGTGCCTGTGCATGCCTGCATGTGTGCAGGAGTATATGCATTTTCAGGAAAGACTTTGAGGATTTCTACTATTTGTGATAGTAGAAATCAGGTCAACTTTGCTTTCAAATATGCACACGTAATCTTTTGAATAGGCATTGTTATTTGAGCATCACTGATTCAGAAAACATCAACTGAACGTTACTGCAAAGTAAATCGTATTGCTTTCTGTGTCCCATCAACCAGGAATGATTAGTTCTCTAGGTTCACAGACTCTTAGAAATATGATACAAATTCAAGGAGTAGGAATCTTCCTTTGAAATATAAGCATGATCAAAAGTCTATCTCTCCAGACAATACTTAGTTCAGTGGCGGGACTGTTAAACTTAAATCTGGATATGTCTGCAAGGCTGCTCCAGGTAATACTTTTGCTGCTTTGAAAAGAATTCCAATTAGCATTGATTTCCAATAACCTGAAAATCTGTGACACCTCCCTACAGGCTCAAGTTGAGGGTGGCAAATCTTGGTTGGTTTTTCTGTACCTGGCTTCTTTTAGAAGCCTAGCAAAGCACATTTCCACAGGGTGGGAAGAAAGCCCAATGCACATTAAGCAAGTCATAAAGATAAGACTTACTGTTTCCAGAGGATTGGTAATTTTCTATGACCTGAAAATGAAAACCAAAATAACATTTGAGCATCCTGACTTGTTTGATAGTAACACTTGGGTAGTCTTTGATGGAACTGGGTCACTGCCCTTAAGGATTATGCTTTCTAAACTGGAGACAATATATTCAAAGAAGCTGCAGATCTATGTTTGTTTGATTTTTTTTATTGTTTATTTGTTTGGTTTTTTTGGGGGGCTTTCTTTCAGAGAAATTGAATCTGTGACAAATATAATTTTATTTCCTTCCCAGGCTTTCTAATCTAAATCTATACATTATAAACTGAGTTATTCAAAGCTTAAAAATTGACAAGATTCTAAGAAAGTAACTACATTTGGGAGAAAACATCTCTCTTAATACAGGTTTGGCCAAGACAGTAGCAATGAATCGCTAACACCCAAATGTAAAAGTTTTTTGGACAATGTGTGGGACCTACATTTTATCTTACTTGTAGACTGGAGGTGCTATTTAATAATCCCTTTGGCAGCTCAAAAAAGATCCATCCAAATAGGATCAAAAGAATTTCTTGCCCTTACATATATTTTATTTCCTTTCAACTATTTATTTTCCTTAAGAAAATGTCTTGTGTTTCATCAGTAAATGTGTTCTTGTCTGCCTTGCTCTAATAATACATTAACAATGAATTTATGACACATGGATAAGCTCTAATGACTTACCTGTTGTAGAAGACTTTGCCTTAAGTCATTTTATTTCAAAGGCTATAATATTTTGATATCAACCTAGGGAAACAATGTTAAACTTTAAAAAAGAAAGATTTATAAAAATAAATTCACAAAATGTCTTCTTAATCCTGATCTAAACTGTAATATTATATCCTGTTCATTGAAATCCAGATTCATTTCTCCAACTTCCAACTAGAAATCTCCAAAGAGATGCGATTTATTGTGTCCACATCAGAACTTTCGATTGCCAAACCCAAATCTGTTCTTCCAACGGCCACTGCCAACTCACCAAATGGAAACAGTATTCTCTCAGTTTCCAAATCCTGGAAGCTGTTCTTGATTTTTCTTTTTTCTTACTCTTTCTCAAATCCAAATCATCATCAAGTTCTGTCAAGTCTATTTTCAAAATGTATTATGCCCACTTCTCTCCATTTCTACTGCTATCACCCAGGGTTCAAGGTACCATTATCCCTCCAAGGATTGCTGCAGTTGTCTCCTACTTAGCATCTGCTTCTGTTCTTTAGAATTCTCCCTTACAATCCATTAAATCTGCAGAAGCCAGGGTGGCCATTTAAAAATATAAATCAGATGTTTCCTCTCGCCTAAGTGAAATGTCAACACTGTCTTCTCATTGTATTTGGAATAAAGTCTATAGTCCTTAATCTGGACCCTGACAATCTCTCAGAGGGTGTGTCCTACCACAGTCGTCCTCTGCTCTGCTGTTCCAGGCACGCAGGCCACTCTGTTGCTCCTCAAACGGTGCAGCTTTGTTCTCACCTGAGGGTTTTTGCTATAGTTGTTCTGTTTGCCTGGAGCTCTCTCATCCCAAGATCTTCCCTGATGGCCACTCTATGCAATTCACTCCACATAAACAAGCCCCAACTCATTCCCTGTCCCCCTCAATCACAGCATTCTGTTATATTCTCCTCATTGCATTCATCTCTCTCTCTCTGAAATTATCTTGATGTGTTTATATGTTTAGTTGTTGTTTCCCTTCAGCCCCTGGAATGTAAGCTCCATTAGAACAGAATTTGTTTTAAAGTCCACTATGAATACCATGTGCATAGCACAGTGTCTGGCATATATATTAAATATTAAAAACATACTTGTTAAATGATGAACTAATAAGATACCTCACCTTTAGTACCAAGAGCAGTGCTACACATAAGGGCCCTTAATTACTTTCAGAATTCACAAATCCATTGTGAGTAAATTCACAGTGACTTATGACAATTTTCAATTAGCTTAAGGATGAACATTTTATCAGACACTCTTTCTCCTGCTTGAAAACACCAGTTTGAGTTTTTCAAAGTACCCTCCCTCAAAAAGAAAAAGAAAATGTAAATAACCAAGTGTTATAATGCTTAAATGGTTTTTATAAAACAAATCTAATAATACATACTGAGCTCTGTTTATAAATAAGAACTTCAGGTACTTGATTTAATATCCATTTGGTTTCATGCCCATCTTTCTTTACTGTTGTTATTTTTATTTTGTGGAACATCTTTGTTGCCCTGCATGTGTTATTTATGCCTGGAAGCATGCAGACGGCCCCTACTGGTGGCGAGAGGTGATAAGCTATTCCACAGCCAGGTGACTAGACATCCAAATATGCCCTCAATAAGTCAGAAGTAAAACAGAAATAAAACAGCTACACAAACAAGAGTTTTGTATTTTCACCACGCTAAAGAAATCAAAACACATTTTATTGCCTGAAAACATACCTCATATGTAAAATCTTCTCGAATGCAATAGAGAAGATTTTGGTTTTTAATTTGATTTAAATATTACCAAACAGGCTCTTTAAAACAGAAGTCACCAATACATAATATAAGCCAGAAGTGTCACTGTTGTAGAAGATTATATCTTATTCTTTGTTTCAACCAAAGAGCCTACTAATTCAAGATCCACAGATAAAAGTTCACAAGTTCTTAAATGCATATTGGACACAGTCACATGCTTCAATGGATGAGATGTTGATAGTAGGGGAAATTCTGCAAGTATGGGACACGGGGTACATGGGAACTCTGCACTTTCCACTCAATTTTGCTGTGACCTCAAAACTGCTCTAAAAAATAGTCTATTAAAAAATCTTGCACATGGGTTATGATTTGGGAGAAACACCTTATAGCATACTGGAAAAGATCACTGCTACATACATACACACATATAACATACACACACACACACACACACACACACACACACACAGATATCCTTAATGATTATCTCCAATTTTCATGTGGTGAAATTGAGTCTCAGCAAGGACACTAAATTCTTACAGACAAACAGGAGTCAGGTTCCAAATTTCAATTGATTCCTACATGCTTACCCCTTTCTCTGCACCAGTTATTCTTGGGGTATTTGCCTCAATGTCATTTTTTCTTGTGTGTTACATTTGATGATTGTACTTAATTCTGTTTACTCTTCCTAGGTTAAACCAATAGATATCAACATTGCCTCTTACTTCAACTATTAAAAGAACAGAATTCTGGAAAAATATTTTGCTATATCCTTTTTTAAAATTATTGACAGAAGATACCAAAATTTTTATTTTCATAAGAAAATTTTTTTCAAGTAGGCCTCTTCTAACATTTACTGGTCCCAGATCCCCAAGAACTACTGTCCAGTGTAACCTTTTCTTTTCTCTTTTTTCTTTAAAAAATAATATATTGACCTCATAATGATCCTTTTAGTTTGCCCATAGGAAGTATTGGAATTTAAACTGTTGGATAAAAAGTAGTTTGTCAGAGAACACTGATTTTAATATTATTTATGTTTGATGACAAACATATTTTCTTAGGATTTTCATAATTTATAAAGATACTAAGATAAAGTCCTAATGAAAAAGTTAATGGATAAAAATATTTCAGAAGAAAATACTATAAAACCTACTTGTATCATGAGAACAAAAGAATAAATCTTTACTTAAAGTAAATATGTTTAATATTTTAAACTCATTAAATTCATACCATACCTATTATAATCAGGCCAAGAAGGAAACTCATATGTTCCCATGAGTCGACTGATTTTCCTATGATATTTAAATGAATGGGTGGAGTATTATAGTCATAAATAAGATCAAAGTGTACTATTCATGTGCTGGGATTAAAGTTCTGCTGTTGCTGTGAAGTTAATCATCTTCACAATTATACAATCACATGAAGAACTTTGAGTATTTTTTTAGAGGGAGAAGAAAAACCCCTAAGGCTCCTTATCTTCACACTTGCTAAAAGAATATCTGTGAAGAAAAGAAAAGTAGCTTTTTAACTACACATTCTTGGGGAACCCTTTGGACACCATGGGCATTTAAGAACCATGGTGAAAATGAAGAAATAAAACTATCCTGGATTGCAGACATAGGTTTTTCTTGAGGGTAAAATTACTAACAGAAGATAAGACCAAAGACAAGTAAAGGTTAGTTCAGATAAAGAGTCTTTACATTCCATAATATAGCAATCATCCATAGAATATATATTTCTATTTTTTTGAAAAAAGAAAATGATGACCAAAAGGAAAAAATAATCCTTTGTCATTTCCTTACCTTATGAATGATAAAGGAAAAAAATAAAGCATAAAGTTAACTTAAAAGATCATTTCCCATTCATAGTTAATTCATCCTCAGATAAGAAGAAGCTGCTTTCATATTCAGTCCATAAAGTAAATGTCCTGGTGATACCAAATTAAAAGGAGGTATATTGAATACTATGAATTATTCACAGGATAGTCTCGAGAGCTGAAGAACACACTATTAATTCAGCTTTAATATTACAATCCAACTGCAATAAACAAGATCCTTTTTCTATAGATCTATGTGAGCAATAACCTCTTTTTAAGAAAATAATTTTCTTGGATTTAAAATTATTTCAAAAATCAAGGATTAAACTGATAACTTCTATAAACATTAAAAAAAAACATTAAAAAAAAGCAAAAAAAAAAAAAAAAAGAAAATTACCAATCTGCTTGAAGCATGTATTAAATTTTCTCTTCAATTCAATGCACATTTTTGGCCACAGAATGTAACAAACATGGCCCCTTATCAAGCCTATTTAAAGGTGGAGAATCTGAAGCTCTGAACAATTTAGCATGTCTACATAACAGTATTTCTTGAAATTTTTCATTTCCAAGTGTTCATCTTTTAAAGAATATTCGCTTAATTAAAACTTTAAAAGTTGGGTAGGAAGAACAGTTAGATAAGTATTGGGAGTATTGATTCTGCTGCTGTTAAGTAATTATTTTTGGTCAGGTTTACTCTGGGCAGCTGAAGCCCAGGAGGACAGATGAGAGTAGGGTGCTTATCTGCATGCAGCACCACGTCCCAAATTTACTTCACTCTTTGTATTGTTCTTGCCTCCCAGAGTCTGAGGTACCTCACTAGCTGATGTGCAACTGAAAGAGAAAGGAATAAGCAAAAAACTGAAGAAGTATGTCATTGACAACAGGCTGAAGTAACCAGGAAGGGCCTAGATACAAAAGCTGCTTGCAAAGGTGACCCTCTGCTAAGCAGTGAAGGCATCTCTTACAGCCTAGTGCTGTGACACCTCCTTAATATCAGATGGAAGCATCCCTTCCAGCATGTGATGGGGGAAATTGCCTAGGACTTCAAAAGAGATCTGTGCTTCCAGAGCATTGCTAGTGGTGCTTTGCAAGAGCCAAGTGAGACCTAGCTGGTGGGTCTCTGTGATGACACCAACCTGTGTGCTTCCCACACCAGTTATGTAAGGATCATCCCAAAGACCTTCAGCTACAGAATGTGCTTAAGATCCGTCATGATAGGGAGCCTTCTACTATCAAAATAAAACAAAGTAAAACAGAAACTAAACGTCTTTTCCTCCTGCATCAGTAGGATTTTTGATGTTATTATTCATAGGGTCAAAAGATAACCAAATATATTATGCCAAATAGGAAAATAGGAGACAGAGTCAGATATTATGACTTTCTCATTTAATTTATGCGTCGATTTTTAATATAAATGTGGAGCCACAAAGCACTAATAATTGCAAGTCAGAATATTTCAGTGAACAATATTCCCTGATTGCCTTAGCTGTACCTGATATGATAAAGGAGAAGCTGGTGCCTGATTCACTTAATATTAATTAAAAACCATCTGAACAGTATGCTAAATCTGTAACTGCAACATATATATTCAAACAAATGGTTTTGAAATACTGGGCACTGTGCTTAGTACAAGAGTATTGCTCTCAAGAGGTTAGTTTTTTTAGCATATATTAAGCATATAAATCAAGTTATATAAAATAGAGTAATATATTAAGTGCCAAATGAAGTACACATATAGAGTATTCAGAAGTGAGAGCTACTTTCTGGGAAAAAGTAGAAACGAAATTTGTTTTTACAAAGAGATAAAGTACAAAAAGGATTGAAACTAAAGCATAGGTGAAAGAATTAGAAAGATGTATTCAAGATAAAGTGTTCTTGCAATTCTTAATAGAAAGGCCAGCTCATCTTAGGGAATAATCAAACACTGTTTAATGGAAGGTTTATGCTCTTAACATAATGGAACATTAGTTAAAGGGGAAGTTGATGAAATGATACTTAGTATGGTCTAAAATCAGTTTAAAGGAGTTTAATTTCATTTGCATAGTTGTTATTTACATCCCTCTTATTTATTACAGAAAATGAAGTTTTTAAAGTTCATGAGGGATGTTCTACACAGTAGATTGTGGGGACAGAGACTCTGGAGCCAAAAATGCCGTAAGATAAAATTAATTTTACCCTTGCCAGAGTTCTAGGTAAGGTGCTGAATCACAACAGTTACCATGGGAAGAATAAAGGATGAATCGAAGAAATTTTACCAAGGGAAAACTGACTGGATTGGAAGACTGGCTAGAAATGAGAAACGAAAGAGAAAAATGAGCCAGTGATGGTGCTGAAGTGTCAAGCGTGTGTGATGATCTGTGGGAAGACAGTTCTATTGGCAGATGGGAAGTCATCCGGAAAGCCAGCTTAAAGAGGAACGTGATGAATTATATTTGAGATATGCTTGGCTTGAAAGAACAATGGAAAACCCAAAGGGATCATAGCACGATATTATCTCCAAGTTGCAACGGACTTTAACACTTATAAGGCTCTATCCTCACCTGAGGCTTCAATCCCTTTCAACATCACTCCTAACAAATTGCCATTCAACTCATGTTTGACATCCTTTAATGACAAGAAAATTCCCTATTTTGCTATCAATTCAATGTACTTTTGCAAATCCAATTTTTATAAATGTCCTTCTTATAGTGATTCAAGAATGTGCCTCCTTAAAATGCTAAGCTATGGTGCTAGCTGTTCCCTGTGGAAACAAAAAGTAAATTTAATCCTTCTTTCACAAAATGCCCCTCAATAATTGCAGGCACTTTTTATGTCCCATTGAACTTTCTCTTCTCTAGGTTAAACATCATTTGAAGTGCTTTTAGTCCTTTGACTGTGTCTTTCTTTAAAGTGTAGTGTGTAGAACTAAACTAAGATTTCAGAGAAAGAACAGAGTTAAGCTTAAAAAAAAATTAGACCTGATCATTATGAAGACTCCTGAAGCACAAGGAAAGACTGCTCAAGGGGGAAAACCAAACACCAGCAAGCAGAGCAGAGGGCAGGAGATTAAACCTTAGTAAATGACACACAAGAAGTAAATAAAAGAGAACAAACAATCTGGGCAAAAGGCAGATTAGGTGGGCACAAAGAAAGCCAGGGCAGGGCAGAACCAGCAAAACTAGAGAGTTTTGTGATGACTGGAGTGTTAAAAAATATATATATAAAATGTTACAGAGAAACTGATGTTCAAAAAAACAGCTGAGCAAAGATCATTGGGTCGTTTATCAATTAACCTATGAGTGGTAGGTTTTAGGAGAGCTGTGCTCCAGGAAGCCACATAGCAGAACTTTAAATTGTTAGAGTGTGGAAAAAATTTGACAGTAAAAGAATGAGAAAAAGAATGTAACTACTAGAATAATCCCGTTCATACTTCAAGATCCAGAACAAGAGGTACTTCTTCAGAGAAATCTTCCCTAAGACCCTACCCCAAAGTCAACTAGTACCCCTTATTTGTGCTTCTAGAACTCCTGAAAAATGACCTGTTATAGCATTGATTGTCATTCTGCACACATTCTTCTCCTTCCCTGTCCCCACCAAATTATAAATTGTTCAGTGACAGGAACTTGTCCTTAACTATCTCGTGTTCTCGGCATTCAGTCTAATGCCAGACACATAGCAAATAGTCAATAAATATGTGTAGAATCAGAAAATGATCTCTGATGCAGTAAGTTCAAGGGAAGTTTCAGTGGACACTCTAGGCACTCTGCCCAGTTTTGCTCAGATCTCATGTCCTGTTCCTTTGTGAACTTTCCCCATTTTCCATATGTTTTGCTTCCAAATTCCTCAGTCTGAAACCACTTTTGAAGACTGTTTTAGGGTTAATGGATCCACTGTGCTCATGCTTGGAGAGCGGGAGTGCCTAGGACTCTCCCTTGCCCACCACCACTCCGGGAGGTCCTTAACAAGTGAAAGACGGGTACAAGACCAAGAAAGACCTCAGCCATGATCTGGAAGGAACAGCTCTTAGGCATCCTTACACATCTGAGTTTCCTTGAGGAATTAGGCAAGGGCTATCAACTGTGGGACTCTGCTTAAAGTCACATGCATGCTTGGCCACTATCCCTCCCCTGTCTTTTTTCCCCAACTCTTTGTCAATTCATTTGTACTACAAATACCTTCTTAATAACTCACTTGCACATCAATCCTTGTCCCATATCCGCCTCTGTCAAACCTGACATAAGATAGCACTCCTTTAAGATAGGTGATAACCAGTTATCTGTTTTTTTTGTTTGTTTGCTTTTGGTTTTTTGTGGGTTGTTTTTTGCTAAACCAGTTATCACCTATCTTAAAAGGAGTTCAATCTTAGGTCGGGTTTGCCAGAGGTGGGCATATATCTGCAAAAGATTAAAACTCTAATTTGAAAAGATACATGCACCCTGATGTTCATAGCAGCAGTATTTATAATATGGGAGAAATATTTACTATATGGGAGAAAATATTTGCAAATGATGCAACTGACAAGGGATTAATTTCCAAAATATACAAACAGCTCATACAGCTCAATATCAAAAAAACAAACAGCTCAATCAAAAAATGGGCAGAAGATCTAAATAGACATTTCTCCAAAGAAGACATACAGATGGCCAATAGGCATATGAAAAGATGCTCAACATCACTAATTATTAGAGAAATGCAAACCCAAACTACAATGAGGTACCACCTCACACTGGTCAGAATGGCCATCATCAAAAAGTGTACAGATAATAAATGCTGAAGAGGGTGTGGAGAAAAGGGAACCCTCCTACACTGTTGGTGGGAATGTAAATGGTGCAGCCACTATGGAGAACAGTATGGAGGTTCCTTAAAAAAACTAAATATAGAGCTACCATATGACCCAGCAATCCCACTTCTGAGCATATATCTGGAAAAGATGAAAACTCTAATTCAAAGAGATACGTGCACTTAAATGTTCATAGCAGCACTATTGACAATAGCCAAGTCATGGAAGCAGCCTAAATGTCCATTGACAGAAGAATGGATAAAGAAGATGGAACATTACTCAGCCATAAAAAAGAATGAAGTAATGCCATTTGAGTAAAAACACTTGGACAGAGAAAGGGGAAAGGTGGGGGGGAGGGATAAATTAGGAGGTTGGGATTAACATACACACACTACTATATATAAAATAGATAAGCAACAAAGACTTACTGTATAGCAGGGGGAACTATATTCAGTATCTTGTAATAATCTGTAATGGAAAATAATCTGAAAATATATATATACATCAATACATAACTGAATCACTTTGCTGTACACCTAAAACTAACACAATATTATAAGTCAACTATACTTCAATTAAAAAAAAGATAGGTGATAACTATCTTATTTAAAAGTAGAGAAGGTGGGCCCATCCAGGAAAATGTTTTAAATTAAATATGCTACTGTATAAACTTTGCAGCATAGAGAATTGAAGTAACAGCCGATTATAAGGTTAAACCTTGGGAAAAAAAGGCTTGCCACTGAATATCCCAAGCCTAGATTTGGGAAAAAAGGAAAAAGGAAATTGTTTATTACTAGGAATATACTCTGTCATTGTTTAGGAATTCTGAAGAATGTGAGGTATTTAGGATGAAAAATAAATTACAGTTATATAAATACAGACATGTGTACAGATATAGACCTTGATGTGCTCATGGATTTGAATATATGAATAAGGTATTAGTAGACACACTTATGTACTACAAAATATCTAAAAATATTCCTTTGAGTTTCAAATTCGGGCCAGTTGAGGAGTCTATAAATCCTGCACTAAGTACCAAGGAACAATGTGATACATATCATGTGCTGAAGATCAAGGAGAGAAATAGTGTTAAATACCCTCTAGTACCCGCTTTAATAAATACTCCAAAGTCACTGTATGAATATCTTCATCAGGTCCATGCTGTGTGCTGTGGATATCAAAATAAATGAGATCTAGGCTTGTACCGTATTGTTAGCATATAGAGCAACAGTGGAGATTCATTCAAGTGCATGATATCACAAGAAAAAAATTGTCTTATGAGATATCAACAGTAAATTAACACACAATGAATTAATTGCAAGTAAAAATTTGCAATTTCATGGTAAAGTGAGAGAATGATTTCAAAACCTGCTGAGTTGACTGAACCCTGTTTGAATATATCACACTTTTAAAGAATGTTTCAATCAGAATGGGAGTAGTCAGCTGTAAAATTATCAAAAAAGAGATTGAAAAGGTCAATTCGGGCTGGACCACGGGAACCCTGTGCAGAGGAGAAAGACTTTTACCCTCAGACTTTGACATTCTAGAGTCTTTGGCGTGATCATTTACCCCTCATGTGCAATATGCTTACTCTGGTGTCACAAACACTTAATTCATCTGCCTTTGCTCTGATCTCCAGACGACCAGGCATGCATTTCTTGAGTTATCTCCCCCAGAATGTCTACTGTGAGTATTCTATTCTACGTGATAGTTATAGGCACCATTTTATATTAAAAATCAAAGTTGTCATTTTACTCTAGGCCAGGGGTCCCTGACCCCCGGACCACGAACCGCTACTGGTCCATGGCCTGTTAGGAACTGGTACAGCAGGAGGTGAGCGGCGGGCGAGCAAGTGAACGAAACTTCATCTGTATTGAAGCTGCTCCCCATCGCTCGCATTACCACCTGAGCTCCACCTTCTGTCAGATCAGCGGTGGCATTAGATTCTCACAGGAGCGCAAAGCCTACTGTGAACTGCGCATTCAAGGGATCTAGGTTGCGCGCTCCTTATGAGAATCTAATGCCTGATGATCTGAGGTGGAGCTGAGGCAGTGATGCTAGTGCTGGGGAGCGGCTGCAAATACAGATTATCATTAGCAGAGAAGTTTGACTGCACAGAGACCATAATAAATCAATTGCTTGCAGACTCATATCAAAACCCTATCAGTGAGTGGCAAGTGACAATTAAGCTGCATCTTACAGAGTAGACTGGACATAAGCAACACACTTCGGCTGTCACTGTCTCCCATTACCCCCAGATGGGACCATCTAGTTGCAGGAAAACAAGCTCAGGGCTCCCACTGACTCTGCATTATGGTGAGTTGTATAATTATTTCATTATATATTACAACATAATAATAATAGAAATAAAGTGCACAATAAATGTAATGCTCTTGAATCATCCCGAAATCATACTTCCCCTCCCCCGGTCCATGCAAAAACTGTCTTCCACGAAACTGGTTCCTGGTGCCAAAAATGTTGGGGACTGCTGTTCTAGGCAACTGAATAAAAACAATCACATTCTAGGTGCTATGGTTTTCTTTCTAGGTGTTAATAAAATTTCACGAAGTAATGCTAGCCTGTGACTTTCTCTGGATGACAGCCAGTCAATGCCCCTCACCTAGCAACAACAGTGCCCTCTGCTAATAGGAAATATCCTTCCAGCATGCCATTTTCCCCTCCTTTCATCAGCCACAATACTGAACACCTATCAAATATATATCTTGAAAACTATAATCAGAACTGATTACTCACTTTTCCCTAAAACACTCTCGGCATCAATGAAATCATTCCTCATATTCTGGTTTGCCTCAGTTCACAGAATTTCAAAGATCCTGGGCCAACCATCATCACCCAAATTGCTATCCCTGTATCAATCTGTATACCCTCAAAATTGGTGGCATCTCCTGTATCTCTATGAGTTCCCCAAACCCTTCCAGGGTGTCCTCTGGAATGTATCATTTGTCATCAGCAGATTCCTTAAATCTTCAAACTCTGCTTTGAACATTCTCTTCATTTTCTTGTTCTTCCTTGAAATGCAGATACTGTCCTGGGGATGCACCACCTCTGTAGCACATTAAAATGAGGGCCGTTTTTTCTCATATTCCTCCAGAAAAGAAGGTGATGTCCTCTCTGACCCACCTTGCTGCTTCTAGAATCATTTGCACTTTCTCCTCTCTCAAAAACATCAGCTTCTCTGAAGCTCATGGCTCCACACTAGACTCCTGTGACCCTTCATTGCTGCAGTCTACCAAGCTCTCAGGGACTCCTAATACACTCCTAATTTCCTTCAGATTTACCACCTGGATCACTGTCTTCCCCTCCACTAACATCAAAATTAGTTTTGGTCAGTTCAAACTCCATGAAGATGACCTTCCTCAGAATTTGGATTCTCATTTCTTTCACTCCCTGATTTCTATTTAGTCTACCCTCTATTAGGTATCCACTACTGTGGTCACAATAACACAGACTTGTCATTGGCAATCATTGCATCATCTTTAAAATGTTTATTTAAAACATTCCAATATGAGCACTATCTATTCTCTTTCAAGTTTACTTACTTTAGTAACCACACTACAGAAGTATTCAATCCCGCCTTGACCTCTATCCACTAAATCTGCTTTTTACTCTCCACTACTCCTTGAATTCTTGCTTCCATCCTAGCCCAGCTTAGAGTTCATTGTCTTTCATGAGAAGTTTTCACTTTTATCCAACCTCAATTCCTTTGTCCCTCTCTATTTTTGTCATTCCCTTGGAAAAACCCTAATTATGGCTAAACCCAAATTTCCACCTACTTTTTGCCTGCACCCAGTGAGTTAAATATAGCTAGAGAATTACACAGATACAATCTTTCTGATAGCTTTCATTTGCTGTCTCTATTTCTCTATTTCTCTGTTTCTTTTTATCACAAATATAATATGGTCCCTCAGCACTTCACATAAATTCTAGCATATTTGTATACTCCAGTTTCTACTAATACAATCTTTAGTAACACAATTTCTACTCCAATAAAGCACTTAATTATATATCCTTCTTCTCAAACTTCAAACAATTCTACCTATTCAAGCTAAAACATCAGCTAAAGCTGATAATCTTGCTTCTCAATTCACTGAATACTGACACTATCCACAGTGATATATCTCTGTTTCCCACCCCCAAATCTCCATCACCTGTCACTCTTCTGCATACTCCAATGATTTCCATCATGTCAAATCTAGTTGGTACTATCTCTGATTTGACCTACTATATCACACCCCCGTTCTTAAAACATCTCTCTCACCTGTCACGCCATTCACTAGGGGGTGTTGTTCTCACCTCATTGTCTGATCCCTCTCATTTTCTTTTGATATCTGTTCTTTCACCTTTACACGTGAGGTGAGAGTACCATTAGGTCACAACCTTTGGGACTCTCTACCAATATTATCTCCTATCATATTCATCCAGTTCCATGTCTTTAAATAACATCTTCACACTAATAACTCACAAACATATATCTCCAACCATGAACTTTCTCCTGTATATCCATGTCTGCTTGATATCTCCAAATGAACATCTAATTGTTATATCAAATCCAAAATACTATGCCACTGTTTAGACTAAAACAGTATTTGGGTGTCTACATTTTTATAAGAGTTAACTATTATTCACAATTGAATATTACAGTGTGTTATTCTACAATTATTTTTGTAGAAAGCTTTTCTATTCTCTGAATTTTTTCTTTAATTGTAAAATATATATGCAGAAAATTACACAAAACAATGAGTATCACAAACAATCATTTGTGTGACCAACACTTAGGATGCAAGAGAACACTGAGGCAATGGCCTATGTGATCCATTTCTGTTACTAATCCTTTACTCCTTCTCTAGGGTAAGTACTATCTGGCTGTTACAGTAATAAATTCCTTATTTTCTAAATATTTTACCACCAAATTATGCATCTCTAAAAACTATAGTTTTATCTGTATTTTAGAACATTATATAAGTGAAATCATGCAAAATATATATTTTGGGGTCTGGCTTCCTTTGCTCAGAGCTATGCTGGGGAGATATATTGATTATTTTGTGTGCAGCATTTTAATAATTTTTAATATGCAGTTGAACAATTTCTCTAATTTTTCTTTTTTCAGAGAATCTCATCCATTTTGGGCCTTTCATATGACTATGTAAATTTTACAGTCAAATTTTCAAATTCCATAAATAAAAAATAAACAAAAAAGCCTGTTGGGATTTTGAGTGAGTGCTCACGGAATATATATATATATTTTGGAGGAAGGAGTAAATTTATGTATTTCCATCACATTCAGTTTTACAATCTATAAATATAGATTCTGCATCTAATGGCCAAAAGATTTATTTATCTAAAATTATGTATGTTTATGAATTAATCACAATAGTCTTCAGATTAAATTATTGCATAAATTCAAGAGGGTTAAAAAAAGACTTTTTAGAATATATTCTCCAATTTCTTTTAATAATATAGTTTTCTACAAGGAGGTTTGCACATATTTCATTAGATTTATTTCTAGCTATTCAGTATTTGTTAATACCAGTGTAACACCATTTTGCCCTCTAGACCTGCTGCACAGCTGTAATCCTGGAATTTCCCTTCAACATTGTCCTGTGAATTCTTTTAATTCTTCTCTATTCTTTATCCCCTATTTCTTGCTTGGTTCATCTGTATTTCCTTTTGTTGACATAATTATTTTAGTGAGTTTATATTTCAGTAACATTCTGTGAACAGGCAATTGAGACAGAAATTTTTGACATCTTGCATGTCTAATAAAATCTTTATCTTAATACTTGATTATTATTTTGGCTGGCAGAGAATTATAGTTTGAACAAAAAAAACGCTGCCTTATAAATTTTTAACATACAGAGTTGATGTTAAGATGCTTGACGCCATTCTGATTACTGGGAATTTCAATGCATGAGTTTATATAAAAAGGATACAAATGAGTCACTTATAGAAATTCTTTCTGTATTATATTTATCATAATTTCAATCCCTTTTTCCATCTTTATTTCTGAAACTTTCATTCAGATACGGGGTTTATAATTTACTGATCATTTTGTTATTTTTCTGAGAGATTTACTCCAACTTATCTTCTAACATTTTAATCTTTCTCAATTGATACTGTCACAGTGTTAATCAGAATCCTTCTTTTGTTTATGAACCTTTGTACATAGATTCCTTTATTGTTTCATAAACATAATATACTCACTTATCGTTTTGAAGATATAACAATTCTTATATATTTATTTATGATTTCCTCTCTTTTCATTATCTATGACCCTTCTGAATTAGGTTTTGTTATTCATTTCCTTTATCTGTCTTTCATGTCCAAGATCTTCCTTAAATGTCTGACCTTTCCTCTTTCTGATCTACACAATTCATGATGACTCAGATTCACCCTTTCAGGGAGCTACCATCAGTTTTATATTCTGGAGACAGGAGTAGTAGTTATCTCACTAGGCTTAGTAAGGAAAAGAATTATGGTTATCTCTATTTCACATATAAATGTTTAACCAACACTTTTAAGTACTATCTCATATGTATCCCACTTTAAAAGAGATTTTTAGTTTTATTTTCTGGCATATATTGGCCTACTCTCTGACTTCTCATGGCTGAGAAGTTTCAGGTTTCAACAATCTGTTAATTCATTTACTACTTGACTCCCACGCTTTTCAACTTCCAAAATTTTGTTAGCAACATGTCCTCTTACATTCTCTTTTTATTTTGGTTTATGCCTTTAATAAGTGTTTTAATGTCTTTTTAAAGTTTATTAACATTCTAGGACTTCCCTGGTGGTGCAGTGGTTAAGAATCCGCCTGCCAATGCAGGGGAAACGGGTTCGAGCCCTGGTCCGGGAAGGTCCAACATGCCGTGGAGGAACTAAGCCCATGTGCCACAACTACTGAGCCCACGCACCACAACTACTGAAGCCGTGGTGCCCTAGAGCCCATGTGCCGCAACTACTGAGCCCACAAGCTGCAACTACTGAGTCCGTGTGCTGCAACTACTGAAGTTCGCACGCCTAGAGCCCATGCTCTGCAACAAGAGAAGCCCGCACACCGCAATGAAGAGTAGCCCCTGCTCGCTGCAACTAGAGAAAGCCTGCGTACAGCAACAAAGACCCAATGCACCCAAAAAATAATTTAAAAAAAAATAAAATAAACTTTATTGACATTTTAGGACAGAAGAAATTTAAACAGGTATGTTCAATCTGTTATGATTATTTTAAAATTTTATAATGGCCTATTGCTCTTCTTAAAAAAACATGAAGACTTTCCATACTCAGGACATTCAATGGTGTTTATTTTCTTTACTTGGACACTTTTATTGCATAGCTCTTCCTTAACCTTATCCAGGCAAGGCTCTTCTGATATGTCAGCTTCTCAAAGACGTTATTAAATTAGCACTCTGTCAGTCACATTCCATCCTTACTCTCATCTTTTCTGAGCATTTCTTGTAATGTATGACTGCTTTCAATAAGTTTCTCAGATTTGTTTGAGAATGTATATGCACTCTTAAAGAACATCTTTGTTGGATAAAGACTTCTAGATGGACATTTTTTCTTTCAGCACTTTAATGATGTTACTCAAATGTCTTCTAACTTGCATGATTTCTAATTAAAGGTTGGATATATACTTATATTTGGCGCTCTGTATCTAATGTTCTTTGTTCTCCTCCAGCCTTCAGCATTTTCTCATTGTCTCTTATTTTCAGATATTTGACTATAATATGCCTAGAGCTATGTGTGTGTGTTTCAGTAATTTGTGTCTTTTTAGGAATTTGTTCATTTTGTCTTACTTATCTAATTTGTTTGCATATAACCGTTCATAATATTCTTTTATAGTTATTTTTGTTTCTGTAAAGTTGGTAGTAATAACTTCTCTTTCATTTGATTCTAGTGATGTGAATTTTCTCTCTTGCTCTCTCTCCCTTCTCTTGGTCAATCTAGCTAAAGGTTTATCAATTGTGTCAGTAAGTTTCTCTAAGAACCATCTTTTTGTTCTATTGATTTTCTCTATTGTTTTTATCTTCGTTTCAATAACTTCCATTCTAATACTTGTTATTTCTTTCATTCTACTTGCTTTAGTTTAATTGTTCCTCTTTTTTTCCAGTATCTTAAGGTAGAAGTTTAGGTTATTTATTTGAAATCTCTCTTTTTTTTTAAATGTAGAACTTTACATCTTTACAACTCTAAATTTCCCTGTGAGCACTGCTTCTACTATACTTCATAGATTTGGTATTATGTGCCTTCATTTTTACTAATTTTTAAGTATTTTTTAAAATTTCTTTTATGATTTATTTCTTCTGTGATTTATTTTCTAACCCCATTGGTTAATTAGTAGTGTCTCGTTTAATTTCCACATATTTGTGAATTTCTCCATTTTTAATCTAATTTCAGTCCACTGTAATCAGAGGACACACTTTGTATGATTTAAATCTTTTTAAATTTATTGAGGCTTTTTTAAATGGCCTTAAAATGTGTATAATGCTGTTGTTGGGTGGAGTGTCCTATAGATGTCTGTTAAGTCTATTTTTGTATGATGTTGCTCAAGTCTTCTGTTTACTTGTTGATCTTCCTAGTTGCTCTATCCATTACTGAAAATAGGGTATCTTCTCCAAAAATAATTGTTGAACTTTACATTTTTCCCTTTAATCATGCCTTTTCTTTTTTTTCTTCATGTATTTTAGGACCCTGTTTTAAGGTGCACATGTGTTTATAAATGTTATAACTTTCTGATGCATGATACATTTTCCATCCTATTACTTTCAAATTATTTGCATCTTTGACTCTAAAGTGTGTTTCCTATAAAGATCATAAAGTTAGATTTTAGTATTCACGCAGTCTGACAATCTCTGTCTTTTGTTTGGGTGTTTAATCCATTCACTTTTAATGTTATTATTGACATAGCTGCAAGTAAGGTTGCCTGATTTCACATTTTGTTCTCTATTTGTCTCATGACTTTTGTGCCTCTTTTATTCCTTTGCTGCTTTTTTTGGTAAGAACTGAATTTTTCTAACATGACATTTTAATTTTTTGCTGTTTTTTCATTCTATTTTGTGATGCTCTAGGGCTTACTGGATTCATCTTAATTTACAAAATCTACATATAATATATATGAATTCCAGTAAGATATAGTAATTTTATACCTATATAGCTCTATTTCCTCCTCCTCCTCCTCTCTTTTTGTTTGTGTGTGTGTGTATACACATATAAAACATACATATATTTTTATTTATATATATACACACACCTATATATTTTACCTGAAAATCACATAGCTTGCTAATAATATGGTGAAAAGAAATGTTTGTTTCTTTATGTATAGTTATACCCACATAATTAAAAGTCACCTTTTTCAAAGTATGTATCTTTACTTCTACATCTTTATTACTACATTTTGCAGCATGTCTCACTCTATTTATTTCTCAGTTCGATTCCCAATATAATCTAATTCATCTCAGGCTGGCCAACTGTGCCAGAAATTGGAGGGCATTTCCTTCTGATCAAAATAGTTTAAATTTTCATCATGGTAAGCTATACAAATATACTAAAAACACTAGGGCACTGACAGATATTTATTTTCTCATGCCAAATCTATTTTATTTTCACATGTGGTAAATAATGCCAATGAAAATTAGCCATGAGTTCCTATGTCTTTATTTCTCATGCAAGCATCAATATTATTCTAATACTACCTAAGTAGTTTCAATTTATCCCTCAGGATAAAAGCATTATAAACCTTTGTTTAGAAGTATTATGTCTCCTACTCAAAGCTAGGCAATAATATGCTTAACTTTATGAAATAAGGGCTGCATTCATACACATCCCATTTTTATGAAATATTTACTACTACTACTAGTGCTACTACTACTAGTACTACTACCACCACTATTACTGAGAAACAAAGTACATATGGAAGATCATACTTAACAACCATCTAGAATATTTTGACCCATCAGTATATTAACACATCCTTAGACAATTTCCATCAGATATGTTTTTAATGTACTAGAGTGACTAGCACAAAAACTGACCAAGAAAATTTTTAAAGTCCTGTAGAATTTTAATTCCTATAGCAAAATAAATTATTTTATGGGAAATAAACATACTTATCATATTTGAAATAAAAGGATAAAATGATATCCTAATATTATAAAGTCACTCTATAAAATTCATGGAATATTGCAAATATTATTCTTCTTCCAAAGATAAAACAAAAAGCAAACTTAATGATCAAAGGAATAAAGAAGGTGCCAAGTGAGGAAAACTTTAATATATGGCACCTTTCACACTGGGAAAGATGGAGATGGCAAATTCTCAAAATTCATACCAGTACACTATCATGATAAAGAAAGCTATTGAATTATAAATGTTTGGACTTGTACCTCTACTGTTTTTTGATTCAATCTCTGAACCTTAATTTTCTTTCTGAAAATTGAGGATTAAATTAAGATAAATCATTAGGAGCTGTTAGCTCAATGCCTGTCATACAGGAAACTCTCATAAAATATTTTGTAATTTATTTTATCAATTTATAACATAATTTTCGATATATGTATTGTATCTCTTTCAAAAATAGAGTAAAGTAAAACTGGCAAATTTTCTTTCCAATAAAAGCGATCATATGAAGACAAAAATTATATACTACATTATATAATATAAAAAAATGTATAAAAGCTCAAGATCCCAAACTTAGTGGAAACAGTCTAGAAGAAATGTTTAGGTTATATTCCTAAACAATTTGGTTGAGGTCATGAAAAAATGCTCTTTTGAAAACTTCTACTTCATTTTCCTATAAATGCTACCTCTGCACAGTTGACTCTTCAGTTTATTTTAGCCATTAATGCATCATAAATGAACTAAATAACTTATAATATGCCCAGGACATACTTTTTTAAAGAAATCATTACACATAATTCAACTATTCATTTACATTTTTGTCACCTTACTAGGCAGAGTTATGTCCTTTCAAAGTAATTATTTTTTTTTAATCCCAGTGATTATTATAGGCATGACCACATAGAATACACAGTAAATATTGATTGACTGTATATGATGGAGGCCCATGGTATACTCATTCCAACAATACAGTGACAACTAATGTCAAACTTTAAAATCTTCATTTTGAAATGCAAGGTGGATAGACTATAACAGAACAGCACATCAATATCTGTACTATTTCATTGACATGATTTCCTTTTCATTAATATGAAATAAAGTAATAAAGCCAGAGAACCCCCTTAGAGTAGTGTGTACAAACAATGTTTCTCTCTGGTGCTAGACTTTCCTGTTCACAGGAAATACTGTAGGTAACAAGAAAAAACAATATGCAGGAAGAAGAAATGCTCTAAGGACACAGAAATAAGGTCATTGAAACTGTTTTCTTTTAGGGAAAAAACACATTTTAACAAGTAAATCAGTTGTTCATCAGCAGTCATGAATAAACACATCTTTTCTAAGCACAGGATTTGAGAATAAAATATAGTTAGAAACAGAAATAAAGATATAGAAATATAGTTAGAAAAAAACAGAAACCAAATTCTATTCTATAAATAATGTAATATAATATATACATACATATATAAATAATATTTATTCTATAAATAATACCTTGATGACTACAGAGTCCAAACAAATAAACAAAAACAGAAACAAAAATACTTGCAATGAAGCTTGTCCTTTAGTCCATAAAGGAGAAACAAAAGACTGATATTATATGAACTAAATATATTAGAAATAATACTTTTGAATGGATATCCATTCTATTTCTAACACTATTTAGAAAGCTCTCTTATCTACAGGGTCCAATTTTTTTTAATTAATTAATTAATTAATTATATTATTTTTGGCTGTGTTGGGTCTTTGTTGCGGTGCACAGGCTTCTCACTGCAGTGGCTTCTCTTGCTGTGGAGCATGGGCTCTAGGCGTGTGGGCTTCAGTAGTTGTGGCACGTGGGCTCAGTAGTTGTGGCTCACAGGCTCTAGAGCACAGGCTCAGTCGTTGTGGCACACGGGCTTAGTTGCTCCGCGGCATGTGGGATCTTCCCCGACCAGGGCTCGAACCCGTGTCCCCTGCATTGGCAGGCGGATTCTTAACCACTGTGCCACCAGGGAAGCCCCCAGGGTCCAATTTTTAAATGGAAAAAATCCTTCTCATTTTAAAACACAGACTCACTTAAAACTGTTGATTGACATTTGATATGTTTTAATTATGTTTGAAATTAGGTAGTTTCTTTGTGATGTGGAAATATGACTGACAAATTGGTTTAAAACCTTAAATCCCTGACGTAAGTTTCACTCACTACCTAGAACATCCAAGTCCTCAATAACTTTTGATAAACTTATACATATTTTTCACTATATAAGGAATACATTCTATGTAGGAAATTTGAATCACACATCACATCAAAATGATAAAATATATAAAAATATTTACTCATAATCACACCATCCAGATATAAACACTCTAATAATTTTGGTATCATTTTATCTACTTTCACTATTTTTGTTTTACATATTTTTACTTTACTCTTTTGCAACTCGTGATCTCTATTTTGATTGTTTTAAAGGTTATCTTTAAATTCTAAGTTTCATAACCAACATAGCATTTTCATAAATATACTCTCCCTTAACAATGTAAGAGTCTTGGAATAATAAACTGTGATCAATCCTTTCTATTGGGTTGGCCAAAAAGTTCGTTCGGGTTTTCCCATAACCAATAACAAATATTATGATTGCGCAAGTTTATAGTTTTACAATGTTTTTTCCCTCCAAAGTAGACATCTTATTATTTTTTATAGCATACAGTCAATGTTTGCTTAGGTTTATCCACATATTTGCCGATTTCGTTGCTCATAATTCCATCTCAGACCTAGGACAATTTTCCTTCTTCCTGAAGGACACACATACTTTTACATTTCACTTAGTAAAGATCAGTTGGTAGTGAAATCTCTCTGTTTTTATCTGAAAATGTCTATATATCACCTTTGTTCTTTTAAAACATGTTTTCTGCATTTAAAATTAAAAGTGGCTTTTTTTCCCAGGCTTTTTCAGGTATTATTTCACTGATATCCAGCTTCTGGTGTTCTTTAGAAATCACCTGGAAATCCAATTGTCGTTCACTATTAGGTACTGCATTCATTTAGTTGGTCAGCTCCTTGTAGACTGGATCATTAGTAGGTGCTGTGCCACTTCTTTTTTTTCAAATTATCCAGATTAACTATTTATTTGGAGCCTATAAAGCAGCAGGAATTCAATTTCCATTCTCCAGAGAAAATAGCTCTGGATGTTTCTCCCAACATTGCCAATTCCTCAGCTCCAGATCTAAGCCAGGAGGTCATTCTCTTGCCCTAGAGTGCCCTCATGGAAATAGTATGATGTGGTCCACTAATGAGGGGCCTTTCCATCTGGTATATTCCCACACCCATTTTTTATTTATTACCTGTTTTGACCCACACACTTTCTCCCCACAGTTAGGGTTACCCACTCAGATATAGTGTTTAACCTAATATCCAACAATAATAGCAGTCTTGCTAATGGCTCTTCTTAGCTCAAACTCCAGGCAGATATCCTAGGATTTGACAGATAAAGAATAACAATACTCACAAGAGGGGCCACAGTCACAGTCAGCACTAATTTGACTACTGAAGGTGCAGTGAAGTTATGACAACCCAAAATACTTTGAGCAAAACTCAGTGTCAAATATAGTGGTATTGTATATGGTGTGGTTTACACAAGAAAATCATTTACCTCATGTTTTGAGAACATCATATCAGGTAAATAAAAGTAAAATCTGGTAAGTCAGTAATATCTGCAGCTATTTATTTGCATTCTCCCCTATATCCTGCCATCTCCTAATCCTAGAAAACTTCCAAGTCCTCCCATAATCAATCTGAGACACATGTTATTTAAATAACTAAGCCAATCCTTAAAAAACTTTTTTACCAGATGTTTTGACTAATGCCTGTTTTGATGGCCCACCTTGCTTAAAGGGGAATAAGGAACGAGGCATGACCATGCAGTATTCTTTGCCCATTCTGCATGTTAGTAGGAGTAAAAGGCCCAGCTTAATCAGAAATATTATGTCCAGATCGGTTGAATAATAGAGAATCGATGTTCCAACCTCTCACTGTGTTCTTCAAAGTTGCTTCTGTTACAGGATAAGTGAATCTGAGAGCATAATAGGTGTCAAACCTAGTTAACACCCATTTGTAGCTTCCCGGTGTCCCTGATAGAGGTCCAATATAATCCACTTGCAAGTTGCACGCAGACTGTTGTCCTTGGGGAATTTTACTTCCAACTATTTCTAAGTGATTTCTTTCCTGTTGCCATTGGATGCAGTTTCTCATCACTTCAGCCACTTCATCAGGTAGGACAACAATGTGCTGTGAGTCTGCTCACCAGTGCGTGGCTGAGCACCCCCAAGCCTGCTCATTTCAAGAAGTCAAGTAACCAGCTCTGGGATCTGACTGAGGCATCTGCCCGAGCAGTCTGTTCCCCTGAGCCCTCAGCTACATGTATTTTGTGGGCATCTACATGACCCACTTCACATTCACACAGGAATTTCCATAAATAAGGGTTCCACTTAAGTGTGTTCTTTATTATCTAGAAGTGTGTTCTTTATTATCTAGTTATTTAGGGCTTATTTGCCAACAATATAGCAAGGCAACTGGGCGAAAGGAAAGGGCTTCTAGATGAGGAAAGTGAGCCCCTAGGCTCTGAGCATCTTGTTTTGGGGCTGGGTCTGTGACATGTAGCCACTTACTGTCCACCATCTGAGGAATGCTCCCAATTTCAGCAGCCCACATCATCCTCGGAAATTTCAGAGACTGGTCTTATCTTTGAACTTTAAATGAATTTATCAGTCAGACCCCCTTTGTCTTATAGGTAGCTATGTTTTTAACTCTTTTGCCCTCCTTTCTCTAAGAAGGCAATTCTTATGAGCTCATCATATTTTTCACTAAGTTCCTCATAATGGTTGTTAAGTTCCAGTTCCATTTCACTAGATTATGGGACTAGGCTAGTGAATTAAAAATACCCTTGTGGCAATGTGTAAATGTATATTGTATCCCATTACATGGGAATGTAAATTGTCCCGGTTCGATTTAGAAATTGGGATTGAAAATCAGTTTGCTTGTAGGTCTATAACAGCCTGAAATACCTCTTTGGCCTATTGTACTTTCTGTCATATCAGGTACAGCTAAGGCAATCAGTGAAACCATTTAATTTAATCCTGGAGTATAGACTGTTAACCTCCAGGAACCATCTGCTTTCAGAATTGGCCAGATAAGAAAGAATGTATTACAGGCCTGCTGCCTAGTCATTTATTTCCTAACAGGCAAATTACATCTTCATACTCACAGAGTTGGAGAATACAGGCTCATATTCAAATTATCGACATCAAACCAAGCATTATATTGACATCATGCTTTCCACTTACATCAGAAGGATTCTAAGGGTATTGACCACGTAAACAAGATATGGTACTACAAAATGGAAAAAAAAAAAAGAAAAAGCATCTCTCTTTTACTTTTATATACACTTTCTACATATAATGAGGCATTGTCTCTGTAGCCAGGAATAGGTTGTTAATTCATTTTCCTAAACAGAATTCTTAATCTACACTCTCACCAACGTATTATCTCTGTCTGGACTAAATATAAGTCCTCTTCATTTACTTCTAACTTACAAAAGCAAATTTATTAACTAGAAAGTAAAACACTTCATTTTATTATATTTTTAAATCCTACTTAAAATATAGCTTGATAAATAGAACCCATTTCTTGGCTCTGCTAAAAAAACAAAGACTAACTCTGAAAGGAAAATGCTTTGTTTTCTAGGAGAAAAAAAGAAATGTGTTTCCCTTTCCAAACATACTTATTGTTTAACACTGGTGGCAATTTTACGAGACTAATGTGATCTAATATTCTAGGCCCCTTGCAGCTTAATGAATTGACTGAAGACAAAAACCCGACACCAGATCTTTACTACTCCAGGTGCCCAGGAAGTATTTCAGGGCCAGATGTCTGAAAGGAGTAATGTGATTTTGTAGTTACTATCTCTGAGGCTGGGAAAGAGGTACATTCAGTTTGGTTCATTTTTATTTCAATGTTCTTTACTTTTCACTCTTCTCCATGGTGTCAATATAGTTCACATTTCTTAAGGAGTGGTAAAATAATAGCTCATTAACTCCGTGTCTTTGGCTTGTGCAGACATTCTTTTTATAGATCTGCCTTTGTTGTTTCAATTCAGAAAGCATTAAATTTAAAGATGTGTACTCTATTGCGTCATAAATAAAACAGTCAAGTGGCAGAGCCCATTTTAAGCATCCATGCTGTCAGGTCATTTCCCCATAAAGAAAATTATACAGAAGAAAGTTAGACATTTGTTTGGCATAACTAATTTTATCTTCAAGTGGGAGGTTGGCAGGGCCCCAAATATATTTGCACTCTATTCTTCAAAAGCAATGGACTGTTAGGCCCTTTCATTCAATGCTTTTCCTTCCATATGAGCAGTTCCTAGTTGTTCTCTTATGGAAAAAATAGAGTTTTGACCATAGAATGAATGAAGTTGATTTTCACTTAACTTTTTTTTTTTTTTAAACAAATTATTTTTTTAATTAATTAATTATTTATTTGTTTGTTCTTTGGCTGTGTTGGGTCTTCGTTTCTGTGCAAGGGCTTTCTCTAGTTGTGGCGAGCGGGGGCCACTCTTCATCGCGGTGCGCGGGCCTCTCACTGTTGTGGCCTCTTTTGTTGTGGAGCACAGGCTCCAGACGCGCAGGCTCAGTAGTTGTGGCTCACGGGCCCAGTTGCTCCGCGGCATGTGGGATCTTCCCAGACCAGGGCTCGAAACCGTGTCCCCTGCATTGGCAGGCAGATTCTCAACCACTGCGCCACCAGGGAAGTCCTTCACTTAACTTTTTATTGTCTCTCAATGTTTTAGTTCTGGCTAAGATTTAAAATATAACTCTGTATTGAATTTCAGGGTATTCCAATGGAAAAAAAATGATAATGAATGTGTATATATCCAAAGAAAGTATTTTATTTTATTCCCAAAATATTCAGAGGATTTTTCCAAAGTACCTAAGAAATCCTGAGAACAAAGACTTTTTTTTCAAATATTATTTAAACTTCTTTAGAGCCATGGCTATACTAAAAGAAAAGATATTGTTGATGTTGGGTGTGGCTGCTTTACTCTGATGTCTGCATTTGAAAGTGAATATATATGTATATAGACATAGGAGTATTTTGCTCCTGACCTCAAGCATAATCTCAAGGATCCACAGTCAAGGTCCACATTTGCATTAAAAGGAAAATCTGAGGCATGTGTGATTTAGATAATGAATTTGGAGCCTTAACTAATATTACCACAATGTTTCAATGATTTGTTCTCCTTAGTAGCATAACCAACAAAGTGAATTTTGCTAGTTTCTGTAGCGAGCAGTATGAAAGGAAGATAGCCATCCTAATTTGTTGGGGTTTTTTTTCAAATCATCATTTTGTACACTTTATTTTTTCTGTTTCTCTTTTTTGTGTGTGTGTATCTTTATTGGAGTATAATTGCTTTACAATGTTGTGTTAGTTTCTGCTGTACAACAAATTGAATCAGCTATATGTATACATATATCCCCATATCCCCTCCCTCTTGAGCCTCCCTCCCACCCTCCCTATTCCACCCCTCTAGGCAAAGCATCGAGCTGATCTCCCTGTGCTATGCAGCAGCTTCCCACTAGCTATTCATTTTACATTTGTTAGTGTACATATGTCAATGTTACTCTCTCACTTCATCCCAGCTTCCCCTTCCCCCTCTGTGTCCTCAAGTCCATTCTCCACGTCTGTGTCTTTATTCCTGCCCTGCCACTAGGTTCATCAGTACCATATTTTTAGATTCCATAGATGTGCATTAGCATATAGTACTTGTATTTCTCTTTCTGACTTACTTCACTCTGTATGACAGACTCTAGGTCCATCCACCTCATTACAAATAACTCAATTTTGTTCCTTTTTATGGCTGACGAAAAGACAACCCTCAGAATGGGAGAAAATATTTGCAAATGAAGCAACTGACAAAGGATTAATCTCTAAAATATACAAGCAGCTCATTCAGCTCAATATCAAAAAAACCCCATGTTTTCCACATAATTTTCACCATAATTATGATCTCCTTTTTGCAATTGTTTTCTGGACTTAAATAATGAAATGGGCAAGGGCAATTCAAGCCTGTATGGGAAGTTTTATTCTAAGCTTTACTTTATATTTCATATATTGCTGCTGTAATAGACCTGCAATAATAAACAGGTGTCCAGCCCATGTTCTTTAAGAACAATTTTAGTTTCTAGAGTATAGTCTTCTGATGATATAGCTGTTAAGTAAAAGTCAGAATATACTTATTGAACCTCCATGATACTTAATTGAGGGAATTTTATGGCCATATTTTAAATTATTTCAACTATTCACATGAGAAGAATTTTTTAAAATGTAAATAATTATTGATATAAGAGAATATATTAAGATGACTGAATAAATAATTTATCTAAGCATTCTACCCACCTGACAGAAAAAAATACACTATTTCATTCACTCCCAAAATGTTAGTTTAAAAAATTTTACCTATAGTTCTTGCTTCAAAAGCAAAACTGATACTTTACACTCTATGATGCCTAAGTATTCTTTTGTAAATAGTAAGACACTTTGATTTGCTTTGATGTTCAGGAAATAATTATGAAAGCATTTTTGGTTTTTGTTGAGGGACTGAAATAATGATCCTTGTAAGTAAGAATCAGAAAATATCATTCCAAGCTCAGAACTTACCAATATACAAATTTGGGAAAATGGGAATTTCACCTGGGTCATCAACCTTGTTGAGTGTGAAACTGAAGGGATTTTCAAATGCTTGAGCTTCTGTACTCAAATCTTTTCAGGATAATCAGAAATCATGATGTAATAGCAAACTCAGGAAACCCTGCCTTACTACTTTCTTCTCAAACCAAGATTCAAAATTTTCAAATGATGTGGGCAAAGAAAGATCAGTCTCTTGGAATCTGACTAGGATTTAGACGTCTGAATTTTACGTAGTTTGTCCCTCTGTCTGATCTTCTGGCACTTTGAGAACTGTTTTTTAATCTATACTAGTCTAGGACTTTCACATCCTTACCTCTAAACAAGGAAAAAGCTCTTTTCCATTAAAAGACTGATTTCTCTTTGAAGTACAGCCCCAGTCAAACCATGTATATTTAAAAAAAAAAAACACACATCAAAGCATCAGTCAAGATTGATATGGGATGGCTAGTTTGATATCAAAGAGCTATTATGGATTAAAAGTTCCAGATAACAGAAAGTGTGGGTTTAACTCTATGATATTTTAGGTAACACATATATACGTAAATAACATGGATATGTATTTTTCAATGTATAACCTTTCCATCCACCAAGAAATGTGAATAAATAGTGTGATAACCTATGATTAATATGTTTCTATAATTTCCTTTTGGTTTGTAAGTTTTCATTAATATATTTTATCAGATTACTATTTAAGCAGTAATCTACTTTTCCTTTTTCTCTCAGTCCAGCTTTATATTTCCATCTTTATACTCCCTATCAATTTATTACCAGTAAGATGACTAAATACTATTATTTTAAAAACTGGAAAATAATCTGTCAACCAAGACAGAGAGTTTGATTCTTCATTTGTAGGACTAGATTTACACTATAAAGTTCTACGTTATTCAAATATATTACATTTAATCACTCACTCCTTGCTATTGGCTTCAGTAGCAAGATCACCAGATAATGCACTTTTCTGGTTATCCTCTTAATTCTCCTTCTCCTTCTCATCCTGTATTTGAGCTTTAAATGTTAGAATTCCCCAAGGCTCCATTCTGAGCTGTCAGTATTCTTTTGGAAACTTTTCTCTAGGTGATCTTATCCATTCCCATGGCTATAATGGAACCTATATGTCAAGGACTCCAAAATTAAACTGTAGTCTAGCTGCCTTGCAGAACTTCAGACTCATATATTTAATTTTCTATTTAAAATATCCATGTTGATATCTAAAAGGAGAAGAAAAAAGAAAGAAAAAAAGCACAGAAAAGAGAAAGAGAAAGAAAATAGGCAAACAACCAACCAAACAATGGGCAAACAAACATAACAAAACATAGCCCAAACTGACCACTTCATCTTCTTGGGTACATCTCTCTCTAGTCTTTGCCAGCTCAGTTAGTGGCACTATTATCCAGCCAGTCACTGCACTTGGACATTGGAAGTTATTGCTGACATCTCTCTTTCCTTTGCCACCACAATAGTCCATTACCAAGTTCTGTCAAATCAAATCCTGTTGCATCCTCACCAAGTTTCAGTCACAATAACCATCTTTCCATTCCTTAATTTTACCAAATGCTTTCTCATCTCAACGTCTTCACTCTCATATTCTTGTGCACCAGTGCCTGAAATGATTTCCCAGCATCCTTCAGTAGAAGATCTACAACTCCTACTCTACTCTCAGCTCCCAGCTTAAAAATCACTTTGTAAAGAGAACTTTCCAGATAACCATTCCAAGGGTGGATCTCCTTATTCTGTGTTCTCACTGAACCAGCATCTTTAAAAATATATTTTTCTTACCCATCTATCTCATCTTTCTGCCTAGAACCTATCTATGCTTTAGCTTATTGTAGTTTCAACACAATATCCTTCTCTCCTTTTGTGTAGAGCACAGAGAGGAAGGCATTTTTCCCAAAAGATTTATACTGTCTCTTTCAAGAGGATAAATTCTTGTGAGAAAAAAAGAAAATTCGATTGGAAGTCATTTGTAATAATCAGTGTTCTTTATAAGGTAACAAGGTAAAAGCAATTCTTTTGGAGATTAAACACTGAAGGAGATGAGCTTAATTGGAAGATCACAATCAAGTAGTTGGGAGTCCTGCTGGAGAAATATTATCCTAGTCTAGTGAATTACAGAACAAGAAGGACCTTGTGCACTTCCCATCACCAGAGATATTATTCTCAATTTCAGGAGCCAAAAGACTTTATATTCCTCTTTTATAAATTCATTTTCTTGTTAAATAATGTATAAAGTAAACCATGAAGTTGAATTAAATAAAATGAAAAACACTATCAAATTAAGTAATAAAAGAGTTAGTACATTGTAAAATATTAATAAAATGTAGACAACTAACAAAGGTGTTGAAAGTAAAATAACAAAAGAGAAAGAAGACATGACAACTTACACAAAAACTGTTTTAAAAGTACTATTGAAGAGAGTTAATCTTTTATTTATTTATTTATTTTTTATTATTCTACTGGTTTTATTTATTTATTTTTACGGTTTTCTTGTTTTTTTAACATCTTTATTGGAGTATAATTGCTTTACAATGGTGTGTTAGTTTCTGCTTTATAACACAGTGAATCAGCTATACATATACATATATCCCCATATCTCCTCCCTCTTGCTTCTCCCTCCCTCCCACCCTCCCTATCCCACCCCCTCTAGGTGGTCACAAAGCACCGAGCTGATCTCCCTGTGCTATGCGGCTGCTTCCCACTAGCTATCCGTTTTACATTTGGTAGTGTACATATGTCCATGTCACTCTCTCACTTTGTCCCAGCTTACCCTTCCCCTCCGCATGTCCTCAAGTCCATTCTCTAGTAGGTCTGCGTCTTTATTCCAGACCTGCCCCTAGGTTCTTCAGAACCATTTTTTTTTTCTTTAGATTCCATATATATGTGTTAGCATACGGTATTTGTTTTTCTCTTTTAATGCAGGGTCTCTCAACCTTAGCACTACTGACATTTTGAGTTGGATAATTCCTTATAGTTAGGGGAAGAGGAGCTCTGACCTGTACATTGTAGAATTACCCATTAGATGCCAGTATCAATCCTCCCATGTCTGTGACAACTGAAATTATTTCCAAACGTTGTCGAATGTCTCAAGGAGAGCAACATCACCCTCCTCATCCCTTCCCACTGAGAATCCCCAGCTTCACGTGGCTTCATGTGAAGAGAACATGACTTGGTATGCAAATATCTATGTTTCAGTCTTAGCTTAACAATGAAATCTTGGAAAAGTCACTTAATCAACATATAGCAAAAATTTACCTCAGGAAAATGGAGATACCTACACTGCCTACTTCATAGATTATTCAAGTGCTTTCAAGAAAATAATGACAAAGTAGAAAAAGACAAATCAAAACCAGGGAATAGAAGACTTTAAGATGCAGATAAAAAGGTCAAACCTAATTGTTATATTGCAGTTTCAAATTTTACTCTGATCTTTTTGGTGGCCAAAGTGAAAAGAAAGATGATTACTTGCATAATCAGACAGGAAACAGAAAGCCAGTTCCTGTAGGAAGCATGGGTGCTCTTAGCACTTTCCTGTGAGACTTCCTGACATTACAAAGAAGATGAGGAAGGACACAGAGGACAGAGACCTTAACACTTTGATGGCAAGTATACTCCTGATTTTGATACAGTTCTTGAGGTGTAGTGTTCTTCAATAAAAGCTCGGTGGACAACATTAAAACATAATCTAGTGAAGGCAACTCTGTGATCAACTCAGGTACTGAAGCTCAGCTTGATTTAAGTATCATGATTTAAGGCTATGATTTAAAGTATCAAGATCAAAAAAATAAATAAATAATAAATAAATAAAATATCAAGCTCAGTGGTTTGGCTGTAGAGCCTTCAAGATTTTCAATAAGTATTACTTTTTTCACTCTGGCTTTTTATAAGATCTTGATATCCATTATTTTGAGATTATATTTGTAGATGAAGGCTTATTATATAGATAAACTGAATAACAAGGCAATTAAAATTATTTTCTCCCTTTTCCTACCCAAGTATACCAGCATCTGCCATCTGAAGTATAAGGCCTTTTCTGTAGTTGGTACAGGGTATCTATCTGCCTGGGCAAAGCAATGGGAGTCGAGTATGTAGTAGGTAGAAAAGGTGGTGAGAAAAAAAGAGACAAAAGTGTAATCCAGTGATCCAGACTAGTACCTTGAAAAGTTATTTGATAAATTTCTTTAACTCCACATTACTGTTGCACACTGTTTATGAATTTTGCTAATCTTATCTCTCTTCAATATTCTCTTAGTATAATCATAATATTGTTAATTACTGTATTCCTCCAATACTTAAACTTCCTGAGCTAATCTTTTTACATAAGAAAAACAAACAACAAACTAGAAGAGAGATTTCTGGGTGTTGAGTTTGGAAACAAGGAGCCTATTGTTCAATGACCTCCTCTCTGCTGTAAACACCACAGCATCAGTCCACTGAAAGGCGGGGAATATTTCTTTTTTCTTTTTTGTTTGTTTGTTTAGTAATTCCTCATTAACACTGTTTATGAAATCATTAAAATAATATAGTCTGCGGGGTCATGAGTGCTGTCTGGTGAACACCTGAGGCATGACTGGTTACCAGCTGAGCTCCCTCACACTTGATATAAGGTAGCCTCTTCTTCCTCTCCAAACCACGAATTAATAAACAGAAAATAGTCTTTCTTCAATACAGAGAGTCCAAAGGCCCCCATGTCAGCTAATTTAAAGACAATGTGTCTGTGCAGATCTACAAAGGAAGCAAGAGGACTCTGGCTAAGAAAAGGGGCAACCCCAGAGAATTTCCTGGAAATATAATGCTTTGCACATAACTGCGGCTCACTGAATAAATATTAAATAAAGGAGAAATCATGTGGTAGGTTGGCTATTGGCCAGGGAGAAATATATTTACAATTAGGAAGTCAGTAACCACCTGCCTAAGGGGATTAACAGAGATCATTTAATTATTTGAGGATAAAAAGCATGTTACAATGTATTCCTTTCAGAGTAATAAAATCCCTTTTGTTCTTTCAAACACTTGAGGAACACTGATATTGTATAAGTGTTAAAGTTTTCAGATTAATTATTTCTTCCAGATGCTCATGTAATTCCCATTTGTTATCTGGTTATCTGATTTCTTACATAATTTCACATGCAATTTAAGAGGCAAGCCAGAAATCCCCGTGGCAAATTTTGGCAAAAGAAGGCAAAAAAGTTGAAAAATAAAAATCTCCCAATGTTTGAGCTTCTCTTTTTGTAAAAGCTGATGTGGCTGGCTTGGCACCTCATTAAGCAAATCAGTGCTAATTGCTAACACTTTAGCAAATTAAAGAGGCGTGAGAGGGCAGCGGACAGTCTGGCAGAAGTGCCGACTAACTAAAACCTCACGGGTCCAACTCAGCCTAGTCATAATGAGGGGCATTTCCTGGGGAAGCCAGTAAAGAAGGCAATTCTGTGAGTACTTTTCAAGTAAGGACATGAACAAAATACTTTCAAGAACTTTTGGAGTCTATGTCTTTTTGCACAAGGTCCAGTCAATTCCACCCCCATGAAAGGAAGTTTGTGGAGAAGCTAAACTAACCTGAGGATGGTCATGAGCCCACCAGTTTACTGAAACAAATGAGAGATGCTTACATGGGATAGAAAAGATAATACAAGATAAATTCAAAGGGGGGAAATAAATATTAATTCTCTAAGATAATACTAGTAGGTTCAAGATGAGAGTTACCCATTCAGAGTTCCTTTTGCCAATCAACCGTTTTCGTATCAGAAAAATAAAACTTCGAGAAGTTAGATATGTGTAAAGTTATACAATACAGGAGACTGAGATAGGGCTGGGTTCTTCAATTCTTGGTTTACTCTTCTTTCCACTGGATCTTAATACAGCCACATGCTGGTAAATGTAACATCCGTGCGCCAGAACAGACAGAAGTAGTCCATGCACATGATGTATTTTATGCTCAACTTAAAAAATGATTCTCAAATACGTTTAGGTGCAGAGAGAACAGAAGAGCTTTGTAGATGTTGGCTTTCAGAAAGCAGTTGTAACCGTAGGTATGAATTTTTTTTTTTTTTTTTTTAAACATCTTTATTGAAGTATAATTGCTTTACAATGGTGTGCTAGTTTCTGCTTTACAACAAAGTGAATCAGTTACACATATACATATGTTGCCATATCTCTTCCCTCTTGCATCTCCCTCCCTCCCACCCTCCCTATCCCACCCCTCTAGGTGGTCACAAAGCACCGAGCTGATCTCCCTGTGCTATGCGGCTGCTTCCCACTAGCTATCTATTTTACATTTGGTGGTGTATGTATGTCCATGCCACTCTCTCACCCTGTCACATCTCACCCCTCCCCCTCCGCATGTCCTCAAGTCCATTCTCTAGTAGGTCTGTGTCTTTATTCCTGTCTTGCCACTAGGTTCTTCATGGCCTTTTTTTTTTTTCCCTTAGATTCCATATATATGTGTTAGCATACTGTATTTGTTTTTCTCTTTCTGACTTACTTCACTCTGTATGACAGACTCTAACTCCATCCACCTCATTACAAACACCTCCATTTCATTTCTTTTTATGGCTGAGTAATATTCCATTGTATATATGTGCCACATCTTCTTTATCCATTCATCCGATGATGGACACCTAGGTTGCTTCCATGTCCTGGCTATTGTAAACAGAGCTGCAATGAATATTTTGGTACATGACTCTTTCTGAATTATGGTTTTCTCAGGGTATATGCCCAGTAGTGGGATTGCTGGGTCATATGGTAGTTCTATTTTTAGTTTTTTAAGGAAGATAGGTATGAATTTTTAGAGGAATACTGGAGTTAGAAAAAGAGATTTTAGGTCTTCTACATGGCAAGTTTCTGCATCCAATCAGATGAATAAAACCTTCATGAAAGAAGGGTAAACTAGGGATCATTACATGTGTAGAGCAAGAAAAGAAGGAGAAAGAGGAGTGAGTTAAGAAGACAGTATTTTCAGAGGAGAATGAGGAAAGGGCAGTGCTGTGGACACTGAGGAAAGAGGTGGCCGACACTGGCGAGTCTTTCAAAGAAGTTACGAAATATGAGAATGTAAAAGTCAATATCTCAGCTGATGAAGAGTTCATGTGGACCTCGAGGCGAGGTATTCCATAAAGCTGAGGTCTCAGAAGCCAAGGTGAGACACCTTGCGGGTGAACTGGGAGTAGTCACTGACTATCAATTATTCTTAGACTTCGACTTCGTAACTGAGTCCTGGAGGGGTGTGTGTGTGTATGTGTGTGTGATTTTCAATAGAGAGGAAGAAGGAAATCTACAAAAGGGCACATGGAAATGTTTTTTCAAGAAAGATCTTGAACACTAACAAAACACAAACAAAATCAAAGTAATTACTTATCCTCACTCCCCTTTGCATAATTCTAAAAGGCACCATTTGCACAGGCAATGATGTAAACAATGTTACCTGGAATTCTGCAAAGTGGCTGCCCTTTATTTTTATTTCCATAAAAATAATATTAAAAATATAGAAAAGGTATCAGAATAATTAATAAAAAACAGCAATGCATGTATATAAACATGCATGTATGAACCCTTTTATAATTTCACTAAATTGTTATTAAAATGTAGTCACAAACTAGTATTAGGGATTTGAGTGTTACTATTATGGCTTTTTCCAAATTATAAAGAAAGGCTATGCCAGAGCTACAACAGGAATATACATCCCTTAGTTTACTATAAATCCATTCAGATTTGTTTCCCAAAACCAAATTTGCAAATGAATATAATGGATAAAGAGCTAAACAAATAAATACAAATATTAGAATTGGAAAAATCTAACCAAAGCTCTATTTTGATTACATTTATTTCACATTTTAACTTCCTTAAAAGAGTAAATAAAAAATAATGAAGATTAGTTGGTTTCAAGTTTTTACTATATAAGAGGGGAAAGCTGTTACTAGTAACTATTTAACTTAAGATATATTCCCATCTGTTCAATCTGATCTGTATTTCTCACACTTGGCTGTTTATTGGGATTACCTGGGAGTTTTAGAAATCCTGGGTTCTATCCCAGGGATACTGACCGAATTGCTATGAGATGTGGCCTGGCATCAGTATTGTTAAAAACTCCTTGGAGTTACTTTAATTTGTAGTCAAGTTTGTTTTTTTTTTTTTTTAAAGCATACATTTTGAATGATGTGCGTTATTTTGGGAAGTTGTTGGGTGGGAGGTTAGCATGGGCAGAGACTTTTCTTTTTTTTTTTTTTTTTTATTTATGGCTGTGTTGGGTCTTCGTTTCTGTGCGAGGGCTTTCTCTAGTTGTGGCAAGCGGGGACCACTCTTCATCGCGGTGCGCGGGCCTCTCACTATCGCGGCCTCTCTTGTTGCGGAGCACAGGCTCCAGACGTGCAGGCTCAGTAATTGTGGCTCACGGGCCCAGCTGCTCTGTGGCATGTGGGATCTTCCCAGACCAGGGTTCGAACCCGTGTCCCCTGCATTGGCAGGCAGATTCTCAACCACTGAGCCACCAGGGAAGCCCTGTAGTCAAGTTTAAGAACCAATGTTCCAGGCCAAAATATCATCTGGTAGCCAGCTTCTTTTATGAAAATTATTAAGCTTGTTCAAAAGAGCTGGCAAAGGGCATTTCGATAAGAGGTTTAAATTGAAATGTGTGGGTAGAAAAGCAGACTTGGGGATACACTGGATGATCCTTGGAGCCCCACTCAAGAGTGGAACAAGTACCTAAACCAAAATTGTATTTTCCAAGTGCTGGTTTTGTTTGTTTGTTTTTGCAAGATTAGAAACACATTTGATTGTACCTGCAGCCTGCAGAAACATCAAAAACCAGGAGATGTGGCCCTCCAAGTGTTAAAGATTTCACAATTGGGAAGGACTGTGACTGAGTTACCAGGCATCAGAACCCAAACTCCTCTGCTTAGATCCAGAAACTTGAGTTCACGCTTTCCATTGGGGTGAACAGCGTGATCAAAAATACAAGAGAGTCATCCATAAGCCAGCATGTCAACTTATTTTCATCCGAAAGTACTTATCTGCATAGGTTACTCTATTTTAAGGCATATCCAATTTGGAGACCAACTTACATATGAAAGGTGTCTTGACAAGAAGGCAATTGGGAAGATGTTCACTGTAGAAGGGCCATGAGTATCCTCCAGTCATGTAGCATCAGACAATCATCTCTTTAAAGTGTTGCTTAAATACTGATAAATCCTTGCTCTGTGTCTTTCCTCTTCCTAGACTCTGTGCTGACTGCTGCAGTGATTATACCAAAAGCGGTCAGACAATCTTATTAAAGTTAGGTACCTTAACCTCACTCTATTCCATCTGGTCATCACTTCCACACAGGGTGCCTTGGCGATCTTTAGTGTACACGTCAGGCTCTTCGGCACAGTGGCTAACGGCATGTGCTCAGAAATCTGATTGCCTAGGGTTAAATTCTGATCCCACCACTCACCAGCTTGATTAATTAAATTCTCTTAACCTTCAGTTGTCTCATCTATAAAATGCAAACAATAATGATACGAATCTCATACATCACTTGTGAAGACTAAATAATGCATTCATTGCAAATAACAGAGTGTTTGGCACTGGCAGTAAAATATTCATTATAATTATTAATTATTTTGCCAAATCATCATCAGCAACATATCTTATTCTGCTCTTACCACATGTTACTTAATTATAAGAGTGAGAATAGTACATTGTAGAAAGGACAATGGATGAAAGGCACAAGTGTCTGTGAAAGTCAGCCCTTAATCCATAGAAACATAAAACTCAGCCAAAAGAACTTCTTCCTTACAAGTCCAGAAATTTCTGAATAAGATTAAACATACCTGTTTGTGGCTCACTATATCTTTTTATTAAATGTTATAGCCTTTCTTTTGTTTTAGTTCCAAATAACTGACAGTGTTATATTTCTAGCAACTATTAAAAGGAATTCAATGTATGTAATCCAAAGAACACTTTTTTTAAAATAGAGACATCTCATACAGTCACCAACTGAAACATACATAGAAACAACGTGATGATAACAAATCATTAGCATAAATAATAGCAGATCACAAATAATCAGTGTGGCATGCAGCATATTACGAAATAAACAACATTAGATATAGGAACCTGTAAAATGACTTTAATTTTGCAGTACAGTAACCAACTGCCAGTTGTTGTAGAATAGAAATATACCTGACAAACTGAGAAAAACCATCAGCTTCCCAGCAAAGAGGAAGGTTAAACATGGTTTTGATCAGAGGTATCATTAATGAAAGATTAATAATGTGAAAGATTAATAACATCTGAAAGCAAAGAATTTCCTTTTAGCTCCTTTTGCCTCCTTATCCTTTAATGTAGGTGTTAATGAATATTGAAATGGACAAAAGGCAAGAAAAGGTTTAAGAAAAGGGGACAGATTGAATCTTCATCCCTGAATAATCCAACTTGGTCTTCTCGATCTTCCCCATTAGAGCACCTCAGAAATTAGATATTCTGTGACAGAAATTCTCCATGGCTATTTCTGCACAGAAAGCAAATAAGCATAGAGTAAGAAAAATGTGGCTTAGGCACTGTAGCAGATGATCTCTAAGAAAAGCTAAAATTCTTATCGCATCATATTTTGTGAAAAAAGAAAGAAATGTTCTCCTCAGTAAAACAAGCACCACTTCGCAGCAAATCCATATCTGTCCTTCACTTCCTATCTACCCCCCACCCAGCCACTTCAATTTTCAGAAGAAACAGACTCTCCTCGGGAACTAAGGAGAGGTTTTATTTTCTCCAGTCACTGTTTCGACCAAATATCTCAAGATAAATGTCCTTTTAGGGTCTGCAGATTTGCTGTATTTGCTAAGAGGGGAACCCCCATCATCACTACTGTGTGAGCAGACCCTCTGAGATACCTACACAGTGTGGGACGGCCTAGAGCTTGTTATTTCCCTCTGTGGTTCAGGCAAGGAGGGAAGAGATTTCCCAGTTAAATGTCACTGGGAATACTGAAACTGGGAATAATCTGACAAAAAAAAAAAGCTCCAGGGTCCAGTCCATCTTGGTTTGAGTCTACTCTTGTAATCTGCTAGTGCAGGGGACTACATACTTCATTGTGAAGTGGAGATAATAGATGCCTACTTCACTGAGCAGCTGTGAAGGTTAAATGAGGTAAGGAACAAACATAGGGTGCTTAATTAGTGCCTAAGCCTATAATGGATGTTGATTAATGTTGGTAATAGATGTTAGCATCTTTTATCAGCACTCCATATTGCTTTACTATGACCTTTATATTCCTCACCTTCCTACAAAAAATTAAAGTGATGAGCATTTTTTGTTTGTTTACTTTTTATTTTATCAAAAACACCTTTTGACTTACTATGCTTAGCTATATGGCAATGCTATCAAATGCTGCCAAAGAACTCAATGCTCATTTAAAGAAAATTAGCTCTATTTTGTTCATATCTAGGTCTCACTAGCAGAAATAAATTAATACTTAAATGTAAATAAATAGAAAATGAATTATGTTAAGCATTATCAGTCCCAAATTGCATCCTTTAAAACTGCATTAGCTGGAGTAAGATGTAAACTAAAAATGTTTTTAAATCATAATGTTTAAATTAAGACATCAGAAGATACACTGCAAACATTCAGATGGAATTTCACTGCCCTCAGTAGAGCCAGAAATACATTTTGCTACAATTTTCAATTATGTAACATAAAAATTGAAATATATATAAGAAATAATCAAACTAAAGAGCAAGCATAATTTTAAAAACCATGTTTATGGGTAATGCCTGTCATCTCCTCCTCCCAAAAAAGGAGATAAAATGAACAAAACAACATGCCTCAAATAAATATCTTAACACTTTTTAAATTTCACAGTCCTGGTTAATTCACATCCCAGTTATCCTCTGAGGTACCCTGACTTTGGAGACAACCTAGGGCTTTGGGGAACAAAAAATAGTAAAGACATGCTGTGCCTGTACCTAGTCAAGCAACGAGGTTCCCCAGGGACTAAGGCATTCTAAAAAGAAAAATTGTTAAGGCACTTAAAGGTTTGTTTATATCTGTGGTATTTATTACTGCTGTTTTCCGAATATTCCTGTCTCTCCATCTTCCTGGCCCCCTTGGAGATGGGTGAGCCATGTGGCTCCTTCTGTCCAATGGGTGTTAGCCACGTGAAAGTGCCTTTTAAGGACAACACACTTAACTGCCTACGCAAGAATGCAAGAACCCGTAGATATTTCCCTTTGGAATTGTGACTGTCACGATCACTGCTCTTTGATCCTGGATCCACGAGGGTCTGCATGGAGCAGATCCACGAGGGTCTGCATGGAGCAGATCCACACTTCCTGACCAGCAGTGGGCCTGTGTGTGAGTGAAAGAAAAGCTTTTATTGTTTAAAGCACTGATTATATATATATATCTATCTGGAGGTGGACACGTATGCTCATTTCATTAACTGGGAATTTTGGAGGACAATCCTTGCCTCTTCCCATCACTCATTCTCCACCCTTCACAACAGACTGTTACCAAGGAAATAAAGAGGTCTGGCTCTGGAACATATTCCTGAGAAATTTGTCAGAGAAGCTAAGAGGTACAAAGAATTATATGGGCTGATACAAAAGCCAGGGTTAACCAAGAAGGAAATTCCAGAAAGAGAATCACTAGGTCAGGGCAAACAGGAAAACAGGGAACATGCTAAAACAGCACTTAAGGAGAGAAAACATCCAGAACATATTTTATTCAACAGTATGTTAGCTTTAAAAATTATAAAACAAGAGACGGACTGTTGAATAAAATATGTTACATCTTCCAACCTTGTCAAATACGCATTCATTCAGACAAAATGTATAAAGCAATGTTTTCTATTTGACTAACATTTGGAAAACTATCAAAGTGGAATACATCTATTTTGCATCTTTCTTGGTTTTGTTGATGGGCTGGCTATGTTTGGATGAAAAGAAAGGCAAAGAAAATTCATAAATAATTACATATTTATTCTATAAAATTTATTTTTATTGATTTCAATTCTGCAAAATTACTCATTTTGTTGTTATAATCAAAGTTTCCACATAATTTTTGTTATACTGAGAATAATGATCTAGGAAAGGGTTCGATCAGCTCTTATCAGTGACACTTGTTTTAGCAAAGCCTTCAAGCTAAGAATTTTAAAAAATATTTTAAATGGTTGAAAATAATTAAAAGAATAATATTTCATGATACAGGAAAATTGTATGATATTCAAATTTCAGTGTCCATGGTTACGTTTTATTGGAACCAGCCATGCTCACTCATTTATGTATTGTCTATGGCTGTTTTCCTACTAAAACAACAGAGTTGACTAGTTGCGACTGGAAACAGTATGGCCCACAGCTCTGAACAAGTTACTATCTGAAATTTTACAGGAAAGTTTGCTAACCCCTGATCCAAAGGACCAAAAAAAAGTAACCATATGCAAATATAAAAATGTTTATTTAATTTTTGGAAAACCATAAATGAACAAAACTATAAAAAATTGAATATTTATTTTACATCTTCAAAATATTTCCTTAAATTATCTATTAAAATTAAATGGTATAATACAAGTTATATTAATCTGTATCAAAATCAAATCAAGACTCTTAATCTGGCTGAATGTCATGTTTTTAAAATATAATTAAACTATATTAAATATTTCCATATATGGAATCTAAAAGAATGGTACAAGTGAACTTATTTACAAAACAGAAATAGAGTCACAGATGTAGAAAACAAATTTATGGTTACCAGAAGGGAAAGGGGGGGAGGGATAAATTGGGAGATTGGGACATATACATACTATATATAAAATACATAGGGGACTTCCCTGGTTGTCTAGTGGTTAAGACTCCGCGCTTCCACTGCAGGGGGCGCAGTTTCGATCCCTGGTCAGGGAACTAAGATCCCATGTGCCGTGCAGCGTGGCCAAAAAAAAAAAAATTAAAATAGATAACTAATAAGAACCTACTATATAGCACAGGGTACTCTACTCAGTACTCTCTAATGGCCTATATGGGAAAAGAAACTAAAAAAGAGTGGATATGATTATATGAATAACTGATTCACTGTGCTGTACACCTGAGACTAACATAACATTGTAAATCAACTATACTCCAATAAAAAAATTTTTTAAATAAACTATATTAAATATTTCCATTAAAATAAAACTACGTTTACTAAATACAAGTCAAGTATTTAATATACATTTAGTTGCCAAGGTAAATAATCAGAAACGTGTTTCCATCACATCGTGTCTGGATCTATAGAAGAGCAATATGTAATGTTTCCTATTTCCAACCAACCTCAGCAGCCACATTCAATTGTTCAATTAATGTGAATTCTGTTCTAATCACTTGTACCTCCAAAACAAATTAGAGAACAAAGAAAAGCAAGTAAATGCACTTGAAAACAGTCCCTGATTACATAAAAATCTATTGCATCCCTGCTATTGAAGACAAATGATTTGAGAAGTTAGTTTTTCTTCCTCTTACTTAAATATATCCACCATACGAACTCTTCCCTTACTCTGAGTCAGTGACTCTTTCAAAAGATGGCAGTTGCACACACCACTCACCTTTTAGGTGGTCCTTTGTAAGGATAAAGGGCAATCTGGAGCCTGTACAGTATCAGTAATGAAAGCAGGAGTTTATTGACAGATTAAGTGAGAGAAAGATCCCTATATTCTACAGTAAATTTGTTGTTACTGTTTGTAGCTTGTGTGGCATGATCTCTATTTACTTGGGTCCAAGGGTGTAAGAGCTATTCAAACTTGGTTAGGGCCAGAGGGAATCCAAGTCTGGGGCTCTGTCCTCCATCTCAAGGTATGAGGACATATACATTTTTTGTCACTGATGCTAGAAAATCTATATATTCCTAATCTTATTTAATACTAAATTTTGGGAGGCTTTAATTTGGCGAGTACATCTGGCATTCCCTAAGAACTTTTGTTAAAAAAAAAAAAAAAGGTCCCTCAAATGCAGTCTGCCTTGTAACAAAGTATACTTTGCAATGCTTGCACTATTAAAAAAATAAAAAGTAGATGTCATGGGCTGAATTGTGTCCTCCCTTCCAAATTCACATGTTGAAGTCCTAACCCCTAGTACCCTAGAATGTGACCATGGCCATAATTGGAGATGAGGTCTTGACAGAGATAATTAAATTAAAATGCGATCATTTAGGGTAGGCCCTAATCCAGTATGACTGGTGTCCTTATAAAAGGAAATTTGGACACACAAACATACAAATGGAAGATGATATGAAGACAGAGGAGGAAGATGACCAACTACAAGCCAAGGAAAGAGGTCAGGAACCTTCCCTCACAGTCTTCAGAAGGAACCAAGTCTGATGACACTTTGATCTTGCACTTCCAGCTTTCAGAACTATGAGAAAATAAATTCCTGTTGTTTAATACAGTTGTTTGTGGTTCTTAGTTACTGCAGTTCTAGCAAACTACTACAGTAGGATAGCAGAGGAGTGAGTCCACAGGAACACAGACATACACCCTTTGTTCAGCAGAGCACACTAGCCCTGGCATGTGCCACCAGGGAGGATGGAAAATTACGGGACTTGTCCCTTCCATTAGGGACTTCACCTTGTTAATTTGTCCTCTCACCAGTAAAGCCTATTCTTAGTCCCACCAGGAGTTAGGTGTCTTTCAAGTTGATGTCTTGAAATCTTTCCTGAATCCTGGTGTTCAGGCAATGGTAATACAGGGGGGACCCAGCTGACATGAAAGTCATGGTCTTTTAGATTTATAAGTATTCAGTTACCTATTTCTGTGTAACAAACCTCTATAAGACCAGTAGCATAAAACAACACTTTTTAGGCTCACAAATTTTGTGGGTCAAGAATTGGGAACAAGTATACTTGCAATGGCTTATCTCTGCTCAACGATATGAGGCCCAAGCTAGGGAGACTCAGAAGACTGGAGGAGTGGCCAGCAAACGAGGGGGAGGAGTTGCTTAGGCTGAGAAAGAGAAAACTGCATGGCAGAATTTTGGCTTGAAGCCAGAAAGCACGAGTTTGATTCCAAATGTGCAACTCGTTTCTTGTATAACCCGCAGTTCATATAATCTCTCTGAACTTTATTTCTTCACTTTTAAAAGGAATATGCTAATGTATACCCTTCAGTAATATTCAGAAGAATTAAAGACTATGCACCAGATTGTCTAATAGAGATCTGATAAAGAGTAAATTGTTTTTGCTAATAGCTTATTGAGGTATAATTGATATACCATAAACCACATGCACTTGACATGTATAATTTGATAAGTTTTATCAATGTATAACACCCTGTAAGCCATCATGTCAATTATGTTAACAAACATATCCATTACACCCAAAGGATTCCCTGTGTCCCTTTGTATTCCCTTCCTCTTACTTCTCCTCAGATATTTTCACCAACCTGTCCCAAGACATTCACTGATCTGTTCACTGACACCATAGTGTTTTACATATTTGGAATCATTCAGTGTATACTCTTTCTGGACTTTTTCTTTTGCTCAAAATAATTATTTTTAGACACATCTATATGGTTTTGTAATCACCTTTGTTTGTCTTTTCACCTGTTGATAGACATTTGGATTGTTTCTCATCTGAGTGGGGCTGTAACAAATAAAGCAGTTATGAACATTTTTGTACATCTTTGTATGGACATATGATTTCATTACTCTTTGTTAAATATCTAGGAGTGGAATACCTTGATCAAAGGTTAGTATATGGTTAAATTTTAAGAAACTGACAAACTGTTTTCCAAAATAATTTTAACTTTTTGCATTTCCACTAACAGTGCATGAGAGTTCCGGTTCCTCCACATCCTCACCACTTGGCATGATCTGTCTTTAATTTTAGACATTTCAATAGGCATTCAGTTGTGTCAGAATATGGTTTTAATTTGCATTTCTCTAACATTAACCATGTTTAGCATTTTTTATTAGCTTATCTGCCATCTGTATGTCTTCTTTGGTGAAGTGGGTTTTTTCCCAAATATCTTACCCTATTTTAAAAAAAATCAGCTTGTTTGATTCTTATTAGGCTTTGAAGCTTCTTTATATACTCTGTATATAAGTCCTTCAGCAAGTATATGCTTTGCAAATATTTTCTCCCAGTCTGTGGCTTGTTTTCTTATTATCTTAACAGTGTCTACGATGAGAATTTTTAAAGTTTGTGGAAGTTTAACTTATTGTTTTTCTTTTATGGATTCTTATTTGGTGTGGTATCTAAGAAATCTTTGCTCCAAGGTCAGAGGATTTTTTCCTGTGTTTTTTCTACAAGTTTTATAGTTTCAGCTTTCACATTTAGCTCTATGATCCACTCTGAGTTAAGTTTTATATATGATTGGAGATACGATAATTACAATGCACACAACAACTTCCTCAAACAAAGAATTATCTGAATCAAGATGTCAATAGTATCCAGACTGGGAAACACTGGTTTAGAAGATTAGCAGTAGTTCAGCATGGCAGACATATCAGGTACAAGAGAGATAACGTAGAGACACAAAGCTCCAATACAAGGTGAGATTTAGATTTAGATCATCAAGGGTCTTTCACAGCACACAGTGAAGGGGTGGAGGAAAAGGCCAAGACCTAAATTGTGAGAAAACTACTACTGGAGATATAGGCTATATTAATTCATAGTATTAGGTCAAAACATCAAATAATATGAAATCTCTATGCTAAAATTATTCCCCCTTCAATTCTCCTTTGATTCTCAATTATCTTAGAGTAAATATTCTGGTTTATTAGTAACATGTCTATTAACACCTCACTAGCATTTGCTTTATTTTTTTAAAATAAGGAGTAATCTCCACTTTATGTGTCATCAACAAACAGCATTTCCAAGCTAGAATTTAATAATATTGTCAAGTTTTCATTGCTTTTCTTTTAACTGCTGCATTTTGTTAGCATAAGTGAAAAAGTTTTCCACCTGTAGTATTTACAGAAAGTTTTTTTTTACATGAATTTAAGTTAAAAGGGGTGTTGCTCTAAAGAAAAATAATAAGTAAAATAGTAGTAGAGATGGTAGGGTATGCAGTCTGGCAAAAACTGTAAATTGGTATGCAAATGAGTTTTAGAAAATAACATCTAAATAATGGGAAATTTCTTTTAATTAAGCAAAGAAATAATAGAATTAATTGCCATTTTAGAAAAATTGCCTTGAATGTAGAGTGAAGTATCCATGGATGTAGAAGCAGTGAATACAGGTAAGGAGATAATGCCATAAGTCTTGAAGGAAACCTGAAAATGTATATACTCAAGATAGTTTAGGAGGTGAAAAAGATTGTGTCTCATAACTCAGAGGGTATAAAAAAGGAAGTTTCTATGGGAGAAAAAAGGAATCTGCTGGTTGAAAATAATTAACTATTGCTGGAATGATTTGAGTAGAGGCAGCATGACCATCTGTCGGGGTGGTATGGGGACTTCTGAGTTAAGGCAGGCTGTATATATCTTTTCAGGTATACAGTTTTCGGTAACTCAAGTGTCTAAATTTGTATTCACCCAATAAATACCTTTTGAGCACCTTCTACATGTGAAACACTGTGTTACATCTACAACAATGAAGAAGAGTAGTAGGAAATCTGCTCTTCCATAGCCAAGGAGACAAGCAGTTGAGCAGATAATTAGAAGGATTGTGATAAAACTCATTAGTCAAAGTAGATCGGAGGTCACAACAGAGGGGTCAGGGAAGGGCAGACAGGAAAGAGGGCAAGTACAGGAGCTGAGCAGGGATGGGCAAAGTTCTGAGGCAAAGAGAATAGCTCTTTTGGTGAAATGAGGGAAAGTCAGAATGGTTGGGGGTGGAGGGAAGATGTCAAGAAGGGAAGGATAGAGATGTGAGCAGCGAGGCTGAGGCCAATTGACAAAATTTCTTGAAAGCCTTGTCGAAAGTTTTGCACATTATCTTAAAAGCAACGAGAAGTCATCAAAAAGTTTTCAGCCAAAGGGTGTTAACTTTCTCACATTTTACATGTTCACCCAAATCTGTATAAGGACTGGTTTAAATGCTATTGACTTATTATATTATTTGGATATTTTAGAATATCTCTCACAAAATTTTCTAGCTTTCAGAGTTCTAAATTACTGAATATTCAGTAATTATCATTTCTCAATTTATCTAACTACAAATAACACTGATATTTATAGAACTCAAAAAGAATATTTTGTATAAAGTTTTGTGTGAATTCAAGAAAAGTAGCTACAATTTATAATACAAATAAGCATCCATATTTATTTTTAAAAAGGTTTTGGAATGGGGCTCCAGTTTTTCATAACTACACATTTCACATGGGCTCAGTTAAATTTGAATTAAGTTTTGCTGCTTTCTTTCTAGGTTAAAAATAATATCCTATTGGATTTTGCCTTTTTCTTAGGATATGGGAGAAATTCAATCTATTAAATTAATTGTACTGCCATATTTTTAAAATACGGTTCATATGCAGTGCTTTTTAAGTTTATCATGACATGCCATTCTTCATACTTAACTTGCATCAAGTGTATTGTAACTCATTCTAATTCTTTAAAACCTGCAATCAACACCCAAGACTGCAGAGCTAATCTGTGAACTTCTAATCAAACAAACTAATCACACCTCTAAGTTATTCAATTTACCTCTGTCTTCCCGTTTAATTTGCAATAGATGTTATGGTATTTGCATCTTATCTACCAAGACAGAAACCATCTCCCTAAATAATCGCTCTGAAGTGGAATATGACAGATAAGATAGTGACCCCTGAATGGTAAATTTCCAATAACCATGTACAAACTGACTATGGAAGGAATTACTATTTCTATACAGTCTCATGGTTTTCAAAAGCTACTCCTGTTATCTCCACAAAAGCAGACAGGCAGACAGGAAGGAAGGAAGGAAGGAAGGAAGGAAGGGAGAAAGGAAGGAAGGAAGGAAGGAAGGAAGGTATTTAACTAAGAAGAACCCACAGTGCATGAAGAGGCAGCAAGTGAGGCTATTGGTGAAATTGCATCTAGCAGTAATTCATTTAAGAAATGCATTCTCAATGCCAACCATGGACAGTGCCTTGAGTTCTTCACAAAGCACTCTCAAGAACCTGGTAGTCCTAATTGGAAAGGTAAAATATAGACTTAACATAAGGCAAAACAGTGCTTCTCCAGAGTGGTCTGTGAACCACCTAATCAGGAGGGTTGCTTACTTAAAATGCAGATCATGTCCTCAGTGCCTACTCCAGATCTACTGAATTCTAATCTGAACTCCTCATTAAATTCCACTGCTAATATGCACCTTACTTATGTCCCCCAGCTGTCATAGGTGACGCACATCAAACTCTGAGAAGTCCTCAGGAAGAACATACAAAGTAATCTGAGAGAAGTACAGGAAAAATGCCTCCGAGATCAAAGAGGACAAATGACTCCAGCAAAGAAGCATCACCGAATTCCCTAAATCTGCAGGAGTTACATCGAGTCCCCTAATAGCACCACAACAATTAGTTTCAATAACAGCATTACAAATTAAGGAAAGTTCTAAGGCAAGATATTATCACTAGATCTCCCTGAATTTAAGATACTAAAAGGTTATTTATTTCATACACTCAGAATCCAGTTTTCCTAAAGAAACAAAAGATTGCTAACTCTCATTAATGAAAATCTTCCTACAGTCTATGAATTTTGGGGGTTCCAGAGATCTTCTTTCAAGGAGGCTGAAGACATTTTTTCTGACTATATATCTATCAAATCTCCAAACTGATCTTATTGTTAAAGGTAATAGCCACACCATGGGTTTTACTAATCCTTTTTCAAAAAGGCATTCCTATTCCCAGAATACCATCATTTTCCCCATAGGGCCCTTGGGTTTTGGAAAAAGATCAAATTTTTAAATTTTATAAATTCATTTTAGAATCTATTTGTGGCATAGAGAAATGTTTTAAGGAATCCTTATGTATGTTCAAATGTCCCTGCAACCTAGACTAGGAAAAAAACAAAACACTGTACAGAGAAAGGTGTCTTGAATCAACTAATCCAGAAACAGTATTTGAGACTACAAATACATTCTTAGATATATGTTTATTTTAATATTCATAGCTAGTCACAGAGAACTGAACAGGATTGGACTGGTCCTTTAGATGGAAGTGTTAATTTTTCAAGGAGATGAGTACTAATCAACAAATCTCTTTATCCAGGTTTTTACAACCTATATATAGTTCTTTTTATAGGTTAAATTATCTACCACCCTACCTCTAACAATGACAACAAAGCATACTAAAACTGCAAACAAAATTAACACATGAATTAAAAGGTTGATCCAACTGACATTTCAAATAATATTATAAATTGAAGAATGTCTATCCCTTCAGTGGGACAATTCTAAAAGAGATGGCTGACCTGTATACATTAACAGACAAATCCTACCTATCTCTACAAATAAGATATCAATGTCAAGTTTATCTTCCATTTATTTGAAAATAATCGATTTGTTTTCTTAAAGAGTGGCTCTCTACCCCTCTAAGTAAAAAGATTTTCCCAGGCCTTCAAACTTTTGATTACAGAAGTCATTTTTTATCCACATATCCTGGGAGAATACCAATTGCTCATTACCGTTCATACTGTCAAAACAGTATTGTGCCAGTAGCAGCAGGCATAGAGTTCCTTGACAATTCAAAAAAGTTTCATGTGAAAAAATCTAGTAAACTGAGTTCATTCAAGCAGAAAACCGCCATGCTATTGAAGACAAGTTCAATAGCATGTAGAGACAAAAGGCCAGCATCTTAGAGCTTCCCTTCTTTGTGATTAGGATGAGGTCCTGTGGATGACATACCTCCCCTAAGTTCATCCACTATTCCTCTTGAAACACTGTGAACCAGACAAGTAAAGAAAAGAAGAAATCTTGTTTTGTGTTTTGGTCCTTTATGACTCTCACATCTTCAAATCATGAAATATGCTGATGGAATGCAATGATTCCATAGAAGGCAAATAGATAACTTTCTACTGACTGTTTTGCTGTATTTTTTCTACTTCAAAATTTATCTATGAACAAATGATTCAAAAAATTTATAGTTTTCTCTGACTCCTTAATTTAAAAAGCTCTCCCTAAGACCTAGTCCATGCAAACCTCACTAATCACAAATTTAGTACTAAAAGAAGTATTGATTTAAAATGTGAATAATTCTCAACAGTCTGTACTCATATCCACTCTTCTTTATTATTTATTATCATTCTTTGGGATCATTTTTCTAGATTAATAAGAGAGCAAAAAATAATATAATTGTCTTCACTTAAACAAAAGCTATTATATTAATATGTTCTATGCTTTTCTCAAAAGCCTTCAATAAAATAATCTACATATCCCAAAATGGAGAAATGTTTAAATAAATTATGATACATTCAGAAAGTTCAATATTATACAGCCTTTAGATTTACCAATAATTTTAATGGCATAAGTAAATTCTTACAAAATAGTATAAATATGAACTACATTGCACTAATGCATACTTTTATTCTATACATGGAGAAAAAGAGAAAATGAAAAAGAGGCAAGAGAGAAAAGACTACTAATGGGTACGAGGTTTCGTTTAGGGTGATGAAAATATTCTATACTTAGATTGTGACTATGGTTGTGCAACTCTGTAATATACTTAAAAAACATTGAATTGTATGCTTTAAATATACGGATATTATAGTATGTAAATTGTATCACAATAAATATGTTTAAAATGTCAGATAAGATTATTTTAAATAATTTTATTAAAGTATAATTTACATAAAATACCTATTTTAGGTACACAGTTTGATAAATTGTAACAAATGTTTATATTACCAAAATCAGGGTATAGATTTCCCTTAGCTCAAATTATTGTTTTGTACTCCTTTCTTTCTAGTTAGTCCCTTCTCAACCCTCAGCTTCAGGAAAATATTGACCAGATTTGTCACTATAGATTAGATCATTTTCTAGAGTTTCATATAAATAGAACCATACAATACTCTTTTTTATGGCTCAGCATATCATATTTTTAAGATTGCATTTATCAGGTTTTTCCTTCTTGCATTGATGATTCATACCCCATTCATCTCTTGATGAATTTTGTGGATGTTTGCAGATTTCTAGTATTTGGCTACTGTGAACAAAGCTACTATAAGCATTCGTACACACATATGTGTGGCTATTTTTATTACTCTTGGGTAAATACAAAAAGTGAAACTGGTGGGCTACATGTTAGTTTGCTTTTGTTTTTTAGCTTCTGATGAAACTGTCAAACTATTTTCCAGTACTAGTTGTACCAGTACTAGTTGTACCATTACAAATCTCAGCAGCCATTTACTAGTATTTCTTTGATCCACACCTTCTCCAACTCTTGGAAGCTGATTTGTAATAGTAGTCATCTAGGTAGCTGTGTAGTGATTTGATTTTTGTGTGTGCGGTTTTAATTTACATTTCCCAATTAATGATGACATACGCAAATATACTCCCTCATAATGATGTATGCAATTATCATTTCGGGACATTCTATATGTTCATTTGTAAAGTATCTTTTCACATGTTTTTATTGGGTTGTATCTTACATTTTGTAGGTTAGGACTTGCTACCCAGCTATGGGTTATCTGGTCAGCAGACAGAGTCCAAATACCAGCAACTTTAGGGTCTGCCTTAGTTTCAGAGAGCCGACTGGCTGGAGGCCACCACATTCCTGTAGAATTCCATGATGCAATGACTGAACAAGGCAAGGGTAAACGGCGTGGCCGTGTTAGTCTGATGTGGAACACTTCAATGGCAATATAAATCTGAGAACCCACCCAGGTTAGCTGAAGTTTGGCTAGATCTCTATTGCAATTTGACTTGTCCTTTGCAAATCTGGTTTTCCTTTCTTCCTTTTCAAAGGAACTGATCCCTGATTAGCATTCCAACCCCCATTTTAGCATCTGCTTCTAGAAAACCCAACCTACAACATGACCTAAATGCTCCTCCTGTTTCATTTCATTTTTCTTGGGATTCTTTAAAATTTTTCATTTATAGCTGTATGAGTGATAAATAAAACTAAGTGTTGTGTTTTTTCATAATTGGTTCCAACAGTAGAAAATCATAAACCACCGAGAACACTGGGTAACCTTGGTATGCCAGACCTGAACTGAAAATATGTTATTTACCCATAAATAATAAAAAAAATTTAACCAGCTGTGAATTCTGCTTTATTAAAAGTTCTAGTTTTCAAAACTTAAATGGCTTAAACACTGGCATAGCTTGTTTGTAACAGTTTGAAAACCCTGATTTTTTTTTTTTTTCTTTTGAGTTCTACTCAGAGAATTCCTTCATTGGCATGAGTTCCCTACTCAGGCAAGTAAATAAATTTAGGCATTAACTATAACAAAACAAAACAAAAAAAGAGCTGTATTGCTCTTTGTTTTATTTTTTGACAAAGCTCAAGCTTGAACCCTGCCCAATGCCAATGTTCAGGCCCCATTTTCTCTGTCTGGCAGTCCCATCTTCATTTTCAAAGCTTCTCTTGCCTAACTTCCATCTCAGGATTTTGCTTCACCCTTTTCTCTTTAATCCCTTGGCTCATTTCCTGGGATCAATCCTGGTTGAGACCCCCGTTGTGTGCCTCGCCCAGTGGCCTACCATAATTTGACAGTTATGTCATGCACATGAAATGGCAGTGAGCATTTATACTAATGAAAATTATAGTCTCATTATGCCATTTGCAGTCACACTGATATGCAGAAAGCCAGATTAGAAAGAACTTAGTCGATTACCATAGTATCTGCATTTACATTAAATAAATGTTCTTCTACCTTGAACATTATTTAATCTTACTAAACTCACTTTAATTGGTTCTTTAGCTCCAAGCACATCCTCTGCTTCATAATTACCATCCAGTCTCTTGATCTCAGCTAAATCCAGGCCATAAACCACAGAGAGCAGGGCAGTGAAGATGAGAGAAGATTCCAGAGCCCAAGAGACAAAAGAAGGAATATAAGACAATTATCAGAATTCCAATCACTGTAAACAAACAGCAACAACAACAACAACAAAAGAGAAATCAAACTCCCCAAGTGCTTCCAAGCTTTCTGATCACAACTGCACACACAAATACATCCACACAAGCACACGTGTATACACACAGACAAGCACACATAGATACGATCATTTTATACAGTATTTCTTTAACATCAAGGAAACAAGTTTCCTGGATTACCTGGAGGGCAAACAGGATATTCAGAGGTGTCAAGGAGAATAATAACTAGGAGAAAAATGTGTCTTGCATCTAAAACACACCTTTTGTTCCTTTTGGAGGGATATCAAAAAAGAGAGAGAGACAGATACCCCTTATGCAATGACCTTTTTATAAGGGCATAATGAGTTCTCAGCACCACCTTTATTCCCTGAGTGCTATTCTTTTTGCACTAAATTACCACCTGAAATTCACCTTTCCCTTATCCTCCCTCTGCTGAACCTCAGAGGTGAGTCTGGGTACTGCTGACACGGCAGGTATAATGCAGTCAGTAAAAATGCTTCACAACAAGCACACTTACCCATTGACCTTCATCCCTCCTTTGGAGGGGAAGCATCTGGCAGCTTTGTATTAAAATATGCGCAAAGCATTGTGCGCAGCCCTAGGACTTCTCTCCTTCATGTCAGAAACCCCCCTTAGCAAAAATTAATGAAGGAGGAAATGGGGCATGAGGCCCAACCATACTGTTATCTCCCAAATTGAGGAGTTAAGGTTTTGAGTCATGCTAAGCATAAGCATTTTAAAGAGACATTTCCTGTCATACATCATCATTTTTGTGGAACAGATTTTCACAGAAAATACAGCCTGATTAGCCTGTAAGAATAGAGTTTCTTTATGTATATGCCACAATATGGGTCAGACAGAGTTTTTAAAAAAATGTTCCTTCTTTTAGTACTGTTTGCATATGAACCAATATTCCATTTCCTTGACTTTTGAGTTGTTATTAATATGTCCTTGCTATGTAAATCTCTAAAATTGGCATTTTACTTTTAAAAAGTTCCCCTAATATTGGGGCCATTTAAACTCAAATTATGAAAACACCAGGCTCCCAAAATGCCCTTCTCGGAGAGCTTGAGGACCCCAAGTGGAGGCCAGTTAACCTGAGACAAAATGCATCTGTGAAACCAATAGGTTTTGAGCTACTACCGAAGCCTAGAAGCTGGAAGGAGACAATGTAAGGCAATCAAACTAATGTATTTTGTTAAAATGAGAACTTAAAACTTGCTGATTACTCTTACCTCTACCAGAAGCATTATTTAATCTGGAATTGATTTTTAATTGAATTATTCAATGTTGGAAGGCAATTCTCCATGGGTCTCTCACATTCTGCAAGTCTTACAAGCCAAGAACTGACTGTTCTTTGTTCCAGACTATCTTTACAAGGTTGCTGGTACAGCAACAGCCTTTGGAAACAGAGATAGCACACCCTTTTGTGGCAAAGGATACATATTCTTACTCTCTAGTATAATAGAGATAATCTCTTCCTCCAGAAAAGGAAAGTCATGCTTATGCTATTTAGAGAAGATTTGAAATCCCAAACCTCAGGGTTCCTCTCTTGTAATGCAGTTTAGTACAGGCATCCTCTGGTCCTTATCTTAATACCCTGGGGGAACTGAGGCTGAGGAACTGGTACAAACAGGCTGATACTCTTGCTATTATTATGGCTGTGAGTAATAACCCATCTTTCTTCCCTGACCTGGGGTTTGTGTCTTCTATTGTCATCAACGAAAGTAGAGTATATAAACTGTGTGCTTGAAAGTAGAATAAAATCACAAACCTTTCCATTTTCTTGATAGATTTAATGATGAAGATGGAATTATGAGAGTGACATGACTTTCTGAAAAAGGAAGTATTAGGACCTTGTGGACCAGTTAATGAGATTTAAGGGAAGTCCTTGGGTATCGGTAGCAAACCTTTTGACAATATTGTGTAGTCCAGTGGGAAGTAAATGGTTCTCTACCTTATTGCCAGTTAAAGAAAGGGGGAGTTGGGGAGGTGGTTACAGGCAGAGTACCAGAGAGCTGCCCAAACTGTGCCCCAGCGATGGCCAACAGTCCTTTGGGTAGGGGATTTCTTCATCAATGTGTCCTGTTAGCTAATAAACCCAGACAAAATTCAGGGACCTGCTATCCAATTTAAATTTCCTGAGATTTCTGGAGTGGATGCAAAGTACTTAATCCCTCTGGCAGTCAAGGAAAAACTGTCTTCTTATCATCACTTGCAACAATTAGTCCTAAAATGTGTCCTAGATGAACAGCAGGTTCCTTCTTGCTTTTGGACAATAGTTACAAAAACGTGCTTCCACATTGAACATAAAATAGGGGAAATATGGGACAACTATGAATAGAAACCAAGTGAAACATCAGAATTTTGTCTCGGTCACTGGTGAGATGAGGAGGCAGGGCACATAATACTGTTAAAGAAGACTGGAAACAGCTGGGCTGTCCTACAGCTCTTGTATCCATCATGTCTATTATGGCAATCTTAGATCCATTCAGAGAAGACAGTAAAAAGTCTCAGAATTTTCTGCAATAGGTCTTGCTGTAAGGGAGCTTTGGTCCTATTTGGGAGATTTCCATGAGACAGACCAACTCCTGTAGGAAACCACAGATGAGGCACTGACTAATATTCAGGGACCCTTACTGCCTGGGATTGAGTTTTCAATACTGATGAAGGTGGCCTCTATAGAATGAGAAACTGACCCAAATAAATCTAGATAAATTCTTGAAGTCAGCCTCAGAATCTATAAAACATCTCTAGCCTGGGGACAGAACTCAAACAATGTTACCTTCACAGTGGGGCAGGAGATGCTTTAGATGTAGGTGAACTCCTCAAAGAAAGTCACCTCATGTGAACCAAGCCTGTCAGCCAGAAACTCCATAATCTCATCCAAAAATAGAAAGTGGATGTGAAATGTTGAGCCAAGGGCTTTAAAGGCTGAACTAGATGATGTCAGCCAGGAAGATCTTACTCTACAATGCGCAGCATTGAGCAGGCTCAAATACTAGAAGTTTGGTTGAGTCATGAGCTGTCAGCATGCTGCTCAAAACAAAAAGTAAATGCAAATCCTTGGGCAGGGTAACACTTTCTTTCTATGTGTCACCAATCCCTCCCATGCCCTCTACCCTGACCTCAGCTGTTCTAAGAATAAAGATGACTAGAGGAGAGGCCGGTATCTCCATTACTCCTAGAGAGAGATCAAAGACCATATGCACCCTTCTAAGTATGCTGGGGGATTTAGGGGAAGAGAGAGAATCAAACTGTTATGGCTTTGATGGATATGTGTGCCGAAACCACAGTGTTGTCCAGACCATAGATGGAAAAGGCATCCAGACTCAACTAATAGGATTTGAGCACAGTGGTGAAGAAGAGCTAACATGACCTCACGGTGGGTTGTGGTGGGTTGTTGTTTCTCATCTAAAAGTAGAGTAGGAATGAATGTTATGTGTGTGTACTTCCCCAGCACATAAATGACAGGAGATTCTCCAGATTAGGAAAAGTATAGGAAAAATGCAACATGAAAATCACTTCCCTAAATCCCCCTTTCATTTGCAACCAGTGGTTGTTAAAGATTTAGCATGAGGGCCTTTTCACTTGATGTTCAAAGCTTTCACCATGCACATGATATCTTGTTGGTTGGCAAGTCAGAATTCGGTCTCAAAAGCCTTGACTGTGTTATCACACTACCAACTGAAAGAGCAGCTAATAAACCCTGACATATTGCAGGTTCCTGCCTGACAACTTAAATGTCTCGGGACTACGTGAATGAATTAAAAACACTTAATCCCTTAAGGACAAACTGCTGTCTCATCAGCCCCCTACCACCACATGGGCAGCCCAGCACCTTCTTAGAGTCTCAGTACTAGAGACAATATGTGCTTAACATTGACATTCTCCTTGGTCTTTCATATTGAACAATGGATAAGTCAGCATCCTTTGTGTGGACCCAAACCAACAGTGTGCATCAGAAGTGATCCAGGAAACTATGGCACAGTCTCTGTCTTTGTGCCTCCACAGCACTAATGGCCTCTTTGAGCTATGAGTCTCTATGATTGATGACTGCCAATTGGACCTCTGTCAAAAGGATGCAGCCTCAATGTAGAGGCAACCCCTGGATTTTGGCCTCACTGCATCCATGAATCGATTGCCAGGATTACTCCTTTTGAAAAGTGGTTATTAGCTTTCCACCGGGTTCTTGTTGAAGCTGAATGCCTGACTTTGGTGTGGGTTAACTTGGACTAAACAACTAACAAGGTGTGAAGGACCCAATAAGCCTCACTTGACAATTGGAAATGTTACATTCAACAATGCAGCTAGCCTGGCCTTGGTCTCCATCTCTCTACTTTACTTGAAAAGTGGAAACAACGTTGAGAGCAATTTCATTCCCCAGGCCAAAGCCTTACGGGAAAGCTGTTGGGTCCATCGATTTACAGAGTTTCCCCTAAATGTCTGGGCCTAGTTCACTGATGGTTTGGCTGAGCTGAAAACTGATGGCATCCACTGGGCTTCTCTGCATCTGTTCAACCTCAATGCTTGCAGTGAAGAATAGAAAATGGTGTGATCACTCTTCTCAGTGGACAGAACTTATGGCCATTTTTATATATCTGGCCAACACTCACCTTGGTAAAATGTGTTACAATTTCACTGAAGCCTGGGTGATTGCCATTGATGTCATGTTTCATCTGCTACTTGGAAAACTACAGATTGGCAGAGAATACTCTCCTCTTTGGGGCCATGAACTGCAGAAACTAATCACAGCTACTGATCAAACCATCTGGATTCTTCATGCAAATGCCCAAGTTAAGTGCCCTTTTTCTGATGAGACCAACTGAAATTAAGTTGCTGTTAGAGCCTGCGTCACACACAAAGAACGACCATTTCTGCCTGAGCACAGCAACACATCCTCCATCATAGACTGTTTCTGATGCAGAGATACTGTTCCATGCCAGACTCATGATTTCCAGAAAGCATTGACCCCTTTGCCTCACAGTAAGGGAGGCCACATCGAGTGATATACGGCTCCTGTCTGACCCTAGCAGATTTACTACACCGCACTTTAGAACCCCTCTCAGTGTTATCAGCAGTGTCTCGCCCCAGTTGACACCTTTGCAGGTTATGGCGTTGCTGGTCCATCTGATAAGCCAACCCAGATCACACCATAAAATGTTTTTTTGAGAGGAGGACCACACATGGAAGTTAAACTGTTTAGCTTTAAAAACAAAACAAAACAAAACTCAGTGTGTTCTTGAATATTTCGTTCGTAAAAGTTAGTGAATTCCATGAAAATATTGTACCCTCTAAAATTTACATTATAGCCTGAAGAAAAGCCTTTACTAGCTGAAGAAGTTTAAGACTGTCCTAAAGTCTTATTTATTTTATGAGCAATGATTCTATTCCCCTCCCAAATGTCAATATTTAAAATCATGTCTTAACAGAATTTTTTCCAGTAGTACTAGTTTGACATGTGATAAATTCTATCAATGTGCAAAACATTTAAAAAATCATGCGCGGGGCTTCCCTGGTGGCGCAGTGGTTGAGAGTCTGCCTGCCAATGCAGGGGACACGGGTTCGAGCCCTGGTCTGGGAAGATCCCACATGCCGCGGAGCAACTAAGCCTGTGAGCCACAACTACTGAGCCTGCGCGTCTGGAGCCTGTGCACCGCAACAAGAGAGGCCGCGATGGTGAGAGGCCCGCGCACCGCGATGAAGAGCGGCCCCCACTTGCCGCAACTAGAGAAAGCCCTCGCACAGAAACGGAGACCCAACACAGCCAAAAATAAAAATAAAATAAATAAATTAAAAAAAAAAATAGGTTTAAAAAAAAAATCATGCGAGTTCATGAGATATTACTATATTAAGCAATGATGGCTTAATTTTAAGTGTATTTGCCCTTCAAAGTAGAACGTGAACATTTTTAAAGTTATAACAATTTAAATGTTAGCACCAGGCAGTGTTTTCCCATCTTAAAGCAAGAGTTTAGATGAGGGTGTCTTAACACTATTAACAAAACATCTCTTGGAGGCTCAGCAATTAAGACAAATAGTTTCCTCTCTCACTGTCTGTGAAGTGAACATTGGGTTATTAGGAGAAGCTCACGCCAGGACAGATACCAAGTCGAAGGAGGAAGAAGCAGCCGAGCAGCTGGGCAGGGCAAGAGCGCATGGCAGCTGCGAGCTGCTCAGGAGGTACCGTCTGTCATTGACAGTGAGGGTGGCGGCCAAACAGATACAAGCAGTACCAAGGGACTGCTACCAGACAGTAAGGAAACAATTTCCTCTCTCTGAAGGGGAAAATGAGCTGATGGGGCACTTTCCGCTGTTTCTCGGTAAACTCTGAGTAACCCCAGGATGATGGATATACTAGTGATGACATAAACCCTTCTGAATTTAATGTCTTGTTTGAGGTGATCCTCTCTCAGGCTTAAAATGTATTTCACACATTCTCAGTCTGAATCACCATTCAATTAAATTTTATCAATGATGTCATTCAGTGATCTCAAATGATTAAAGTCTTTTTTCTAATAATTTAATATACAATGGTTTTAAAAGATAATCACTACTAAAATGCCTCATTTAAATCTTTCTCCAAGAGCTGCTCTATCAGCACAATGAAAACCAGGGCTTTATTCTGCAATCTCATGATAGATAGAGAAATGAGCTAGATTTCCAGCATATCCATACCAAATTACCGAAAGTCCTTGGAAGTTCTAATGCAGATCTAAGTTGGCAGTTTAAAAATCTCTGACCTCTTTGTGACTTTCCTGAAGTGAGCTCCTTCAATGAGACCAGTGACGAGAGAAATGGTCCATGCTGGATTGATATTAAGGCTCACCTCTTTTCAGTTCTTTTTCAGTAGTCTCAGAGGAGTAAAAGGATCAGACATGCTCCCGTAATTTTGTTTCCTGGCAATTAACTGGGTACAATTAACACCAAATAATTACAACCATAACATTGCAGAGAAAGTTAGAGCAGCGGTAAATGTTGCTAAGCTGTGAACTTTGACAAACAAGCCCCCGCAGATGGTCCGAGGCTGACGGCTATGCACCTGGTACCACACTCTGCATTGCTACTCAGAAGATCTGGGGAAGAAGACAGCTCACCACGGAAAATCTAACTACCTGAAGTACAACGTTGTTTTGGGAGAGGGGGCAGGAGACATCACACACAGAAAGAACTCATGAAGACTGAAACCAGCAGTACCTCCAGCTTACTATCTATGCATTTATTTATCTGTTTATTCATTCTATTTTCTTTTAGGAAGAAGAGAGAGAAAAAAAATCTGAATAATCTGTGTTGTTCTCCCTAAGGGTACACAGCAAAGTGGCCCTGAGTTCTGGCATGTGTTAGGAAGTAGAAAGTGAAACATTTTGTTTACCAAACTGATGGCCTCGTATCTCTAGATCCCCAATGGCCCTCAGACTCCCTCAAGCATTGTTAGTCAGAGGAACCAAGCCACCCACACTACTGCATGTAGTCTGTATTCTTTATTGGTGAGAATCTAAATTCGTTAAGTGTTTTGATTTCAGCTTTTCTCCATTCCCTTTCAGTTATTCCTCTTCCTTTCTTCAGTGCATGTTCCTCCTTTAACCCACAATTGGTCCAGCCCAGTAATGCTGACCTTGCTTCAAGTCACTCTGAGAAGTGAACTCTGCAGGCTGTGAGTACTCTATTAACAAGGCCTTTCTTAGTTTTGCCCATTCACACATCACATTTCTTTCCATAAGGTCATTAATTAACAAAATTCGAGTTAAACTTTTAAAGAATTTATAGACACCTCCTCCAATTAATCTTTGCATTTCCATAAGCAGCTAAACTACCGTAATCCCAAATAGTGAATAATATGGAATTCTCCAGGGTGATGAGAGACTCTGGGAAGGTACTATGTTTCCTAGGGATCTTTATGTCTTTGAAGAAATAACACAATGATTCCTGTTTTCTTTAAGTTACCTCCTAATAAAAGTAGGATCTTTCTAAATCTTAAAACTTTAGAAACAGCTTAGGATCTAGTAGTCTCACGGTAGTTTGAGGACAGCCATTCAGCAAAATATTCCCAAGAGCTCCAGGCTTCAAATGATAAAAAAAGGAAAGGGATGGTCATATAGAAGAAAAAGTCTTGTCCTAATTGGGAGACAACAGTGCCTGGATCTCACTTGGAAAATATAACACATTAGGTGTGTTCTTCCTCTTGATTCTGATCATTGAAGAAACATGACAGTACAAATCTGATTATTAGGGCCCCTGTCCTGTCACTCAAAAAAGACACATTAAAAAAAAAAAAACCAAAACAGAAGTAGCAATTCAATAAGCCATCATAATTAGAAAACAGTTTAATAATTCAAAAATCAGCTAATTAGAGAGAGAGAGAGGAAAGGAAAAAAAAAAAAAAAAGAAAGAAACCTAGGCTTTATCCTGGCTAAGCAAAAAGCATACTCGTTGGAAATGTATCTACAAGCACATGAGGGTGATATATATTCCCAGGATCTTTTAAATGATGATCCATGAATTGGAAAAAAAGGTTAAGTGCTATGAAGATGTGAGGAAAATAATTATTTGGATGTGATATCTGTATGCTATAGAATGTAACCTAGTTTTAAAGATGATATTATGCTAATTATAGTCAATTTCTTTTTTGTTTGTTTTGATACAGCATTTAGCTATTGATAGCAAAAACATTAGTCAGTATAATAAATACCTTGATCTTTGACATCTCTCACAGGCATCAGTTGACATGCCTGTGAGAAATCAAATTTTCAGAACATGAGGCTAAACCCCAGACAAAGGCATCCATTGTCATCTATTAAGTAAAAATATATAGGTTTAAGATTAAAATCTTGGACAATACCAGTCTATGTAGTATCATTAAATGTCACAGTATCTCTTCAAACATGATGTAACTTCAGTCTGCCTTTACCTAAATCCCACAACATGCTTCTTAATCAAAATCTCCACAAGAGTTGTTTTAAAAAAGATTTGAGCGATAATAAAGACACTGGTTGTGAAATAAGCTCCAGAAGAACTAACTTTGGTTTATATCAGATGTGATGCGAATTAACCTGGGAATGACTCCTTAGATACACTGCTGAATTCATGTCCCCAAAAGTGTGGGATTAAAAAAACACACATAAAATAAAACACTAAATCATAGTAAGGCAGTCACTTGGCCTAACATTCTTCTTATCCCGTAGTTTTGTTGTATTCTAAATACCACTAAGTATGTAAGCAATTGTAACCTCATGTTACAGCCCTGGTATGGAGTCGCAGACAAAGAAATGCTAGAAATGCCAATCCAATACTGAAAATAATTAAAAAGCAATTAAATAATGCAATATTTTTAATAAAGTTTACCAGAATAATTCATAAGGTTAATCCATTTACAAAGTAACTCAAACTTCTTGAAATTTATATTCTCTATTCTCCTTTTCTAAATACATGTGTGTATGTATATGTGTGTACACATATACATAAACTCCAAATGTATGTCTGATATATTTATGATCTATTTATCTAGCTTTCTATACAAATATAAATATATATACACACACACATACATAAAGACACACATGTATACCCACACACATACATACACATCTCAGGTACTCAGCAGTTACTTCAGGCCAAAAATGCTCATCTAACCTGCCCATTACCTTTTCTTTCTCTTAGTCCCTGAACTGTCTCTTTATTAGGTGGATTTAAATTTAAACTATCATGCTTCTTTAACTGTTTTCCTAATTTACTCATTAACAGCAACTCTTTCTAATTTGGAGGGTGAGAGTTGTAAAGATGAAGGAAGAACTTAATTTCCTTCCTTTTATCCATTAAACACTTCCCTTAATCAAATATTTGTGACTCTCTCCAACATATGTATAGATTCCATTCCACTATCATTAACAGTCCAGTCAAATCCCATCTCTGTATTTCTTTTCTACCACACTGAGTTGGTTTTCTCTTGGATTCCTGCATTGAGTGGGGCCAGCTCAAGATCACTCCTCCCGATGAGTGGGAAACTTTGGGGTAAGATTCAGTCTCCCTAGACCCTCTTACCTCTGGAATAGGAATCAAGATAAATAGCACTCAGAGTAGGGTCTAGCCTCCTTATTTTTTCTACTGTCCATGCAGAGGGGTCAAGAGGGAATTTGTCCTCTTGCAAGAGTCAAGCATGGTCCCTACTCTCTTGAATTTGCCTCTCCAGGAAATATCTGGACATATCTGGATACACTGTTGGTAGTCACAAACTGGGTCAGGAAGAGAGGGTAGCTAGTGGCATCTAATGAATAGAGTCCAGACATCCTGCCGAATATCTTATACACTGCACATGGTAGCCTTCATACACATACACACACACACACACACACAAAATTATCCAGTCCAAAATTACAATAGGGTTGAGGTTGAAAGACCCTACACTAAAATGTGCCATTACCAGTAGGTATAAATTCTCTGTAATGTCAATTTAAATCATCCTAAACTCTGACCATCTCCTGCTGACTTTCTAGCTCATTTCCTCACATACTCCCGCTCTAATATTTCTTCAACTTCACCTGGGCCAAACATTTAGAGTCAGCTTGCCTTGCCTTTGTACCTTACACACCTGATGTGTATTCTCCCACTTCATGAAGAATAAATTCTATGGACAAACATTAAAGTCAGTTCTTTGCACAAATTCCTATCTCCTTTGTTCTTTGTTGGCTTTACTGAACTTCTAGAAAAGACCATCCTTGAAAAATCCATAACCCTAGTATTTTTTACCTTTACCGTTAGTATGCACAAATGTTTGTGTAGCTAAACATGGCTAAAGAAAAACAAATCCATTCTGACTGATGTCATTTAAATCTAGAAGGTTGAATCTTAATGACCAAAAATTATACCATGTCTCCTAGCCTATTCATTCTCCCACTCTCCTAGATAAACATTTCACACTTTCTTTTTGCTCTTCAAATACCCATTCCACCCCATAATCTCATAGTTATATGATGGCATACTTGTTACTTTTCTATAAAATTAAATAATCAGAAGTGGACTTTCATAAACTCCCACCACTCTGTTCACTAGCAGCTGTACTCATATGCTCTATCATCACTCTTGTTACCAGAGATGAAACGCCCACTTTCCATCCAAGATCAAATCCCTATTCGTGCACTTGATGCTTCCCTCTTGCTAACTCAATAATCACCCAGTAATTCACTCTACTCTCTCCCACACCATGACATTTATGTTCTCTGTGGTGTCATTCTCATCACCTTATATAAAATTTGCCATCTTTCCCATAAAAAACAGATCTCTTTAGGCTCTTCTTCCCTTTCCAGCCATTCCGATATTTTACTGTATCCCTTTTTAGTAAAACTTCCTTAAAGAGCTGTCTACATAACTATATCTAGAGCTTCTGTGCCCAATCTTTCATTTTCATCTTCTTTTATTAGCTTTACTTCACTACTCCATTAATATTACTATTGACAAGGCACCACTAAGCGTGATATTGCTTAACTGAATGGTCAAATCTCAGTTCTAGTCTTATTTGTCCTAGAGCAACATTTGACACAATTAATCCACTCTCTCCTTCTGAAAATATTTTCTTGCTTGACTTCATGAACACCACATTCTGTTTTCTCTTACTTCACTGGTCAACTACTTCTCAGTCTCTCTTTCTGGTTCCTCTTTTGCTTTGTAACCTCTTAATGAAAGATACCAAGGCTTAGTCATTGCTCCTTTTCTCTTCCCTATCAACAGTAATTCTTTTTTTTTTTTTGGACAGACTCTATCTTCCCACAGTATCTACCTATTCAGGGTATATTTCTACACTACTCCCCTCTTCATGGACACTCTCCCTTTTAGCTACGTTCAGGCTACATGATCGAATCACACCAATGGATTTGAGCAAAAGTGATTTAAAACATTTCCAGGCCCATTCTTGAAAAGAATTCATCAAGATCCCATGGCCCTTTTTCTTTGCTGTTGTGATACTGGAGACCATGCATTCCAAATGGTATAATTCCAAGATGGAGATGGGAAACCCAACCCATTTGTGGACTGGGATTCAAACAAACCTTTATTGTTGTAAGCTTCTAGCAGAACTTCCAAACCTTTGTTGGGTTGAGCTAGTAATGATAATTCTAAAATGTGTTTGCAAGTCTCATAGCATCAACAAAGTCCCTAGGAGATCTGAGATGTTTCAATGGAGCAAGAAAATGTCTGTGAACTAGTTTAAGTTTCATTTCCCCCATCTATCCTAAAGGGGTTCATGTGCATTAAGAAATTGATGTTTTTGAAAATTTAGGTAAAAATTAGGTCTAGTTTGTGATTTCATGTGTTTCTTAAGTTTCCTCCATTTTCATAAACTCACATAGGACATATTTTAATTCTCTATAGAGTACTTTGTGGTTAAAAAAACATAGAAATATTTGAAAAAAATGATAATTTTTATCTCAGAGACTTTTATTTTCCTCTATTTTTGCTGTACTAGTCTTAAAAAAAAATCTCACATTTCACGTCTGAACAGCTTTAATCTCTTGGTATAATAGCTAGCACTTGGATGATAATGGCAACAATGTACTCTTGGCTCAGGATTAATCTGCTAAATTTCAGGTGCAAATAAATACTTGACTATAGGTCCAGACTTGGAGGTGAGAACCCACAAAATAAAAGTTACCTGAATAAAGCTGAAGCATCCTGAGGACTAATCCAGAGTAATAATCAATTAAGCATTACTCTGACAATTTACATAATTAAAGATAGAGGCTTATATCTTTCCCAAAATTCTTTAAAGAATGACAGTGGGGAATGGAACTCCATAATAATCCAGCAGATAGAACTTTTTTCATTTTCTCTCCTTCTCTTTTTTTTCCCCTCTCTCCATGTCCATGTCTGTGTGTGTAGGTGTGTAATCTTACATACCCAAAAGTATCCCCAAATCTTCCCTTCATGTTCTTTAAAATTCATCCAGAAAGAGCACTCTCTTTCCTCACACTTCCTCTCCTTTGCTATAATAAAAATATATTTTTATGTAAAACAAGTTAGTCTACTTAGCCATCTTCAATATTTTTCTTATTTACCTATCACCAATATTTGGTATTCTAAGATACTATGAAAAATTAATCCAACAAAAAATATGCATTTCCCCAATTCGGTCCCAAGATACAAGACAACTGTTGTCAGCTATGAATGTTCTTTACTAAATTTTATATGAATGCTTTCCATCTGAATATGTAACCAAATCTTTTATAAATATGTCTACAAGGATGAACAAGAATTAAAAATATTTTCTATAAATTGGAAAGACAGATATTTAATCTAATTCTTTATCTAAATATACATTATTTAATGAAAAAAGATGAGTATTATACTGTATTCAGTATTAAAAATCATGTTAAGAACCAAATTGCATATAAATACAGTAAAATCTTGTGATAACACTCATTATAGTAAATACTATGACTTCAGATTTAAAATAATTGACAATTGGCTCCCAAATCCAGAGAACTACAGGCAAGCTAGCTGTGCAGCCATGCCTGAATCATTTAATTAAAGTCACAATAATACCATCCTGTATTTTAAGCAATTGAATTATTTCAGACTTTAATTATGTGTTACATGTTACAGTGTTTTACTGTAATATATGGTGTTGGGGTGTGTGTGTGTTTGTGTGTGTGTGAGGAGGATGTTTTCATTGTATATAAACACTTTTATAAATGAATTATTTTCCAAAGTCTTTTTCAGACATTTAAAATAGGCCATAATTAAGAAGACAACTGATAAAGGACCATTTTGGGCAGCAGATATTTAAAGAACAATTCAGGTTCAGGAAGCCATTAAATCTAGTGATTTTCCCATATTTATTTATTTTCCAGTTTCACATCAGTTTTATGTACTTCAGTCACTTTATCCGCTTTTAATGTTTCAGGCAGAGTGCATCTTCTGTAATTTATTTCCCTAGTATCCTGTCCCCTTTTACTTAAATGCATTTAATCCTTAAAAGACCTAGAATTTACATCATAAAAGGGCAAGATGGTATAGAAGAAGGATATAATGTGGGAGTTTTTACTCTCTACTTCAATGCTTCATGCTAGTTTTAGTCATTGAATTCTCTGAAATTTGATACTAACATACGTAAAAATCATACAATAAACATGTCCTAATTCACTGGGTTAATGTAATTGAAAAAAATTAGTGACCATGCAAATATGAGATACTAGGTTTTTTTGAACTATAAAAATTTTTTCTACCAAAACAATCATCCAACAAAGCATTTTTAAGCATCTGCTTAAGTACAAAACATGTTTCTATGCTATGTCTGTAAATAAATATAGCACATGCAGAATCTGCCTTACAAAGCTTGTAAATTTGTGGTCAGGGTCACTCAGGCCCATACTTAACACTGAATCCACAAGAAATACAAATTGAATAAGTTATATTTGGAGCTGTAGTCTGTTCTGATAAAACACATGTTTCTATGACACAAATTAACTCTTATGTGATTGTTAAATGGGGATAATTTTGTCAGTTTAAATTGGGAGTTGGGTTGATCCATATGCAATTTGAAGCTAGAATACTTTGCATAGAATTTTAACCTTCTACAGGAAAAGACAAGACCCTGAGTGCAGCTGCTGTACAGGCCAGAGGACTGCCACCTGCACAGAGGTTCCGTCCACAAAGAAGCACACCTTGTTGTTTCTGTAGAAACATTGTCTTCTAAAAGTGTTTGGTAGAATTCTCCACTGAAGCCAACTGATCTGGAGTTTGCTTCATAGAAAGGTTCTTAACTACAAATCCAACTATTTTAGTGTAACTCTACAGTTAAAAGTTACAATGTGCACATGGGTTCAAAATAGTGTTGCTTATGCTCCAGTGCCCTACAGTTTTTAAAGAAATAAGGGTTTTTTGGTTCATTTTTCATCCGGACCCTTGTCCCACCACTGCATTCTTTCTTCAGGTAATGCAAACATGTACAGCAGAGTCAGAACTGGCAAGCAACTGATGCCATTCTAAAACCATATTTTTTCCTTTAAAACTAAGCTTTAATTACCAGGTTAATCTTGTCCATTTGATTGTCTCTTTCTTTGGGAAAGCTCTAGTTTACACCTCATTCCCCAGAAAACAGATTCTGAGGCCAAACTTAGATGGTAGTGCTTTACTGAGGGTAGAGTTCAACTGAAAAAAAAAAACAAAAAAACCCACAACAACAAAAAAACAAGAATAAGGGGGAAAGGAAAGTGGGGTATGAACAGAAAAGATGCATAAATACAAAGTTGTACATAGTGAAACTGGCCACAATATCTCAGTTATTCAAGATATCTCTACAGAGATTGTGGAACTGCTGTGTCTTAAAACAATCCGTAAGTAGGGAGGAAAAGTGAAAAACCTCATCTTCCATTTCCTTTACATCACTTTTCTTTCATTGATCCAAATTTTCCCCAGAGAGAGAACCCCTGTTCCAGACTGTATTTCTCCAACTCTCGTACTTACCAGAGATATTCAAAGGTTCTGTATGTCCTATCACATTGAATCTGGACTCAGGAACTGCTGTGATTCCCACCAAAACCCAAACATTGCCACCAGAAAGACTGAGTCACAGATCATGACAAGAGATAAGGTCACAATGTGGGGTAAGACTTCATGACCCTGGAATGGCCCAAGGCATTCATCCAGGAAGCAGGGGAAGTAACTAAGACTAAAGTGGCATCTAGGGTTAAGGATATTCAGGAGGGCAAATAAATCCAGCCTGGGGCAAGATCACTCTGAGTGGCTTCTCATAAAAACAGGCTTCTGCTGAGCCCCAAACACTATCAGTACCTCTTATAAGTTCCAGATATGTCTGCCCAGGATACAGACACAGCCACACAGCTTATACTCAAGCTAGGAATTCCTGGCCAGAATCCTTTCTAAGATGAGATCAGGAACCCTATTGTTTATTTGAATTTAAGCACATAGGATACTGCTCTAGTTTTTGTCTATGTTTTGCAGAGCCTTGGAGAATCAGCTTTTAGGAAGGCTGCTCTGGGTCTTACCTCCAGATATCCACCTGTTGATGCTGGATTTGGTATTGGTAATGGAACCAAACAACCTTCGCAGCCCAGGAGAAAACTTGTATGGGCTTAAAAATAGAGAAACTGTTAATTACATGGTTAGACGGTAGGGTGCTATAGTGGTTTCATAATCTCACATGAATTGAGAGTAATGTGGCACCTTAGGTTTGAAACTGTAAAAACATTTGTAATGAATATGGTTCTTCAATGTTGCACTCTTCCTCCGTTCACAAGCTGATGTTTCCACCATTATTGGAGTAATTTCCAGGACTCTGAAGCAAAGATCAAGGTAACACGAAACAGTGCCTTTGATTTTCTATTCCTTATTCCATTGAAATTCTTCAGAAGAATACTCCCTAGGATTGTTTCTATCACTGCTAGAGTGCCTATTATGGAAGAGGCCCTACTATGATAAGACCAAGATCTTGACAGGAGCAATGCCCTTTTCAACCCTATTACAGCTGCATGCAGCTCCAATAGAGGAGCCTTCTGAAGCAGTATCTGTAGACTCTATCCATGCCACAACATCCATCATTCCCACTGTTGGGTGGAACAATGGAGTTGTCTTTCTCTAAACCTAAAAAAATACCTTTTGTGTAAAGAGTCTCCTAAGTTAGATTTCTCTAAGTAGCAACTAATCTCTTTGGAAGACTCTAAAACTTCCTTTGAGAATTTAAGAATTTTGGAAAAGCATTCATTCCCCTCATTTATTCTGGCTCCAGGTGAGGATTTCTTTTTCTTCTTCAGAAGTTTATATACTCATTGAAAGGATTAAAAATGATAGAGTAGACAAACTTTCATATTCATTTTCGTAATTCTCCATCCTTGCAGAAATCTGAGTGTTTAAGTAAGTCATTTTATCTGTAGCACCTGTACAGCTGAAGACATTCTCACTAACTCCACCAGAAGTCATTATGGTAAGTTTAATTTTGCATCCATTTTCAAAGCAGAGTACACAGCTGGGAACTCTCTTAAGGGCATCTGTAACACAAACTGCATCCTTCTCCCTGTAGACTCATCATGTCAAGCCTAAGACTCATGGCCTATGGCTGCCACAAAAAGCTATGAATATATACTACAAACTGAAACTCAAGGGCCCCCAGTGAATTATGCTATGAAACAATTTATTGTGCATACCCAAAGATTCATTCTGAAGAAATAAAAAGACCAAGTCATTTCTGAGTTCTTTCCTCTACTGACACTGACTCAATATTTCAAGTGGGATAAAAAATGTACATAGTGATCGTTTCACTCTTGATAAATGATAAAAAGCTGATAAACTGTCCCCCACCTGATTCCAGAATTTTGGAGAATCTTAAAAACTGTGTAGAACATCTCCCACTCCATAACAAACCATCCTGAGTCTTCAGATCTCAAAGACAAACTCTCAAACTTCTGCACTCCCTCTCAGATTTCCAAAACAAAGGCAGGGTATGTACGAAATACTGTTTGTTGGAAGCCGGAAGCTGCATCCTTTTTTGTTTTGTTTTTGTATCACTCTAATTTTTTGCCATACCCCCAAGTGTATGCCTCAGTGAGATATCATTAATTGACAGAAATGAACCTGGGGGCCCAGGTGTTCTGACTGCTATCACCATACCTAAAACCTATGGGCAGTATCCAATTTCATTATAAACATTAGCAAAAATGTCTACAAGCAAACAAACAGCAGCCAGATAAAAAACATTAATTGAATTGCATTCAACCTGACTTAAACTTTTAACCAGCAGACATAGGATGGTAAGCAGTTTTAATGTAATGTATCTATTATTGTGAACTTAAATTGATACAGACAAACAAAAGGAAGTAACAAATATGTAGACATAATTCAATTAACAGCCATTGAATCATATTGTTTAGATGAACCACTTGTCAGAAATTGTTAATTATCCATAGCTCCAGAATACCAAATCAGGAAACATCTTCTAATTAACTACTGAACATAATTTTGTTAACTCTACATTGCTTTGTATTTATAAATGACTAAATTATATGTATATATTTTTATGTTTTCTCCCATTAAGTTAAATCAGTATGTTTTACCTTCTTCATTTTAAAGATGAGTCAATTTAGGAGCAGTCAAAGAAAACCAACTTGTGCAAAAATTCTCAACTAATTAGAAGACCTACGGTTCTCAACTCAGGATTATCTACCACTGAATATCACATTCGTGAGAAATAATTTTCCTTTTCTACCTCATTTATCAGATGTCTCTCTTCTACACTAAGACACTTGCCCAGACCCATTCTCTACCCTAAGATATTTTGTCCTTAGTGTTCCTACCTCCTATGACATTTCCAGGGTCATAAGAGAGTTGGCATCCTTATATCTCATTTGGGCACTTACAACTTCATTCTTCCATCCTCAAACAAGAGTACAAATTCCTCTGATTCCCTATCTGTTGTTGAAAAGTTAATACCTATCTCTATGGAGTTAGTCTAGAATTCTGGAAAAAAAAAAAGAATTTTGTAAAAGGGGAATAAATTAACAGTACTTACTTCCTAGTGCTATTGTAAAATGTACTATAATTATCAAATGTAAATTGTGTGGTCCATTTAAACATGTAGGTACTCAATTAATGCTTGCTATTGTTGTAGAAGTTTTTGTTAGCAGGACCTATCATGAGGCCAACCCATTCCTCTGCAATCTGTTTGTTTATTAAATCAGACATGTAAAACATAGATTAGGTTCTCCCAAAATTATGGTCTTGAGCAGAGAGAAGATATATCAGATGGGAGACAGGAGTTATTTTAAAATCTCTATATGAAATAAATATCGTAAAATTTCAAAATCTATTAAGTAGTACTTAACTTTTAAAGAGTAGCTGTGCTTTAGTAACCATAAGGGAGTACAATGGCCCCTGTACTTCTCCAGTTATGCTGCCAGGGGCACTGAATACCAACACAGTTATACTAGTCAACCCCAGCCAGTTCAAATCATTCTCCTCTATTCATTTTTAGACCCAAGACGTTCAAACTCCAGTGTTTAAATCAGAAAAGAAAATTAAAACAATTGTGGAACAAAAAGACCTTCCCTAATCTTGCAATTCTTGAATTCTGGGCACTGGTTTGTCTTTTTCTCCAAGACTCATCTGCTTCTTCCTACCTTTATTGAACCAATGGCTAAAGTTGCAATAATCACAGAGATTAGGGGGACTAATAGTTTTAGAAAAAATAAAAGAGAAAAAAGCTAATAATATGTGTGGTTGAAAATGGTATGAGGCACTCCCTTTTGTGAGAGCACCGGAATCACAACAAACTGCTGAACAATCATCGACGGGAAGACACTGGAACTCACCAAAAAAGACCCCACATCCAAAGACAAAGGAGAAGCCACAGTGAGATGGTAGGAGGGGCGCAATCACAATAAAATCAAATCCCATAACTGCTGGGTGGGTGACTCACAAACTGGAGAACACTTATACCACAGAAGTCCACCCACTGGAGTAAAGGTTCTGAGCCCCACGTCAGGCTTCCCAACCTGGGAGTCCAGCAACGGGAGGAGGAATTCCCAGAGAATAAGACTTTGAAGGCTAGTGGGATTTGACTGCAGGACTCTGACAGGACTGCGGGAAACAGAGACTCCACTGTTGGAGGGCACACACAAAGTAGTGTGCACATCGGGACCCAGTGGAAGGAGCTGTGACCCCACAGGAGACTGAGCCAGACCTACCTGCTAGTGTTGGAGGGTCTCCTGCCGAGGCGGGGGGTGGCTGTGGCTCAATGTGAGGACAAGGACACTGGCAGCAGAAGTTCTGGGAAGTACTCCTTGGCGTGAGCCCTCCCAGAGTCCGCCATTAGACCCCAGCAAAGAGCCAGGAAGTCTCCAGTGTTGGGTCGCCTCAGGCCAAACAACCAACAGGGAGGGAACGGAGCCCCACCCATCAGCAGACAAGTGGATTAAAGTTTTACTGAGTTCTGCCCACTAAAGCAACACCCAGCTCAACCCACCACCAGTCCCTGCCATCAAGAAACTTGTACAAGCTTCTTAGATAGCTTCATCCACCAGAGGGCAGAGAGCAGAAGCAAGAAGAACTACAACCTGCAGCCTGTGGAACAAAAACCACATTCACAGAAAGATAGACAAGATGAAAAGGCAGAGGGCTATGTACCAGATGAAGGAACAAGATAAAACCCCAGAAAAACAACTAAATGAAGTGGAGATAGGAAACTTTCCAGAAAAAGAATTCAGAATAATGATAGTGAAGATGATCGAGGACCTCAGAAAAAGAATGGAGGCAAAGATCGAGAAGATGCATGAAATATTTAACAAAGACCTAGAAGAATTAAAAAACAAACACCTAGAAGAATTAAAGAACAAACAAACAGAGATGAACAATACAATAACTGAAATGAAAAATACACTAGAAGGAATCAATAGCATAATAACTAAGGCAGAAGAACGGGAAAGTGACCTGGAAGACAGAACGGTAGAATTCACTGCCATGGAAGACAATAAAGAAAAAAGAATGAAAAGAAATGAAGACAGCCTAAGAGACCTCTGGGACAACATTAAATGCAAAAACATACACATTATAGGGGTCCCAGAAGGAGAAGAGAGAGAGAAAGGACCCGAGAAAATATCTGAAGAGATTATAGTTGAAAACTTCCCTAACATGGGAAAGGAAATAGCCACCCAAGTCCAGGAAGCGCAGGGAGTCCCAGGCAGGAGAAACCCAAGGATAAACACGCCGAGACACATAGTAATCAAACTGACAAAAATTAAAGATAAAGAAAAATTACTGAAAGCAGCAAGGGAAAGATGACAAATAACATACAAGGGAACTCCCATAAGGTTAACAGCTGATTTCTCAGCAGAAACTCTATAATCCAGAAGGGAGTGGCATGATATACTTAAAGTGATGAAAGGGAAGAACCTACAACCAAGAGTACTCTCCCAGGCAAGGATCTCATTCAGATTTGAGAAATCAAAAGCTTTACAGACAAGCAAAAGCTAAGAGAATTCAGCACCACCAAACCAGCTCTACAACAAATGTGAAAGGAACTTCTCCAAGTGGGAAACACAAGAGAAGAAAAGGATCTACAAAAACAAACCCATAACAATTAAGAAAATGGTAATAGGAACATACATATCGATAATTACCTTAAACGTGAATGGATTAAATGCTCCAACCAAAAGACACAGGCTTGTTGAATGGATACAAAAACAAGACCCATATATATGCCATCTACAAGAGACCCATTTCAGACCTAGGGACACATACAGACTGAAAGTGAGGGGATGGAAAAAGATATTCCATGCAAGTGGAAATCAAAAGAAAGCTGGAGTAGCAATACTCATATCAGATAAAATAGACTTTAAAATAAAGAATGTTACAAGAGACAAAGAAGGACACTACACAATGATCAAGGGATCAATCCAAGAAGAAGATATAACAATTATAAATATATGTATGCACCCAACATAGGAGCACCTCAATACATAAGGCAACTGCTAACAGCTATAAAAGAGGAAACTGACAGTAACGCAATAATAGTGGGGGACTTTAACACCTCACTTACACCAATGGACAGATCACCCAAACAGAAAATTACTAAGGAAATACAAGCTTTAAATGACACAATGGACCAGATAGATTTAATTGATATTTATAGGACATTCCATCCAAAAGAGGAGATTATACTTTCTTCTCAAGTGCACACAGAACATTCTCCAGGATAGATCACATCAAGAGTCACAAATCAAGCCTCAGTAAATTTAAGAAAATTGAAATCATATCAAGCATCTTTTCTGACCACAACGCTATGAGATTAGAAGTCAATTACAGGGAAAAAAAGTAAAAAAACACAAACACATGGAGGCTAAACAATACGTTACTAAATAACCAAGAGATCACTGAAGAAATCAAAGAGGAAATCAAAAAAACACCTAGAGACAAATTACAATGAAAACACTATGATCCAAAACCTATGGGATGCAGCAAAAGCAGTTCTAAGAGGGAAATTTATAGCAATACAAGCCTACCTCAAGAAACAAGAAAAATCTCAAATAAACAATCTAACCTTACACCTAATGGAACTAGAGAAAGAAGAACAAACAAAACCCAAAGTTAGTAGAAGGAAAGAACTCATAAAGATCAGAGCAGAAATAAATGAAATAGAAACAAAGAAAACAATAGCAAAGATCAATAAAACTAAAAGCTGGTTCTTTGAGAAGATAAACAAAATTGATAAACCATTAGCCAGACTCATCAAGAAAAAGAGGGAGAGGACTCAAATCAATAAAATTAGAAATGAAAAAGGAGAAGTTAAAACAGACACGCAGAAATACAAAGCATCCTAAGAGACTACTACAAGCAACTCTATGCCAATAAAACGGACAACCTGGAAGAAATGGACAAACTCTTAGAAAGGCATAACCTTCCAAGACTGAACCAGGAAGAAATAGAAAATATGAACAGACCAATCACAAGCAATGAAATTGAAACTGTGATTAAAAATCTTCCAACAAACAAAAGTCCAGGACCAGATGGCTTCACAGGTGAATTCTATCAAACATTTAGAGAAGAGCTAACACCCATCCTTCTCAAACTCTTCCAGAAAATTGCAAAGGAAGGAACACTACCAAACTCATTCTATGAGGCCACCATCACCCTGATACCAAAACCAGACCAAGATACTACAAAAAAAGAAAATTACAGACCAATATCACTGATGAATATAGATGCAAAAATCCTCAACAAAATACTAGCAAACAGAATCGAACAACATATTAAAAGGATCATATACCACAATCAAGTGGGATTTATCCCAGGATTGCAAGGATTCTTCAATATACACAAATCAATCAATGTAATACACCATATGAAAAAACTGAATAAAAACCATATGATCATCTCAATAGATGCAGAAAAAGCTTCTGACAAAATTCAACACCTATTTATGATAAAAACTCTCCAGAAAGTGGGCATAGAGGGAACCTACCTCAACATAATAAAGGCCATATACGAGAAACCCACAGCAAACATCATTCTCAATGGTGAAAACTGAAAGCATTTCCTCTAAGATCAGGAACGAGACAAGGATGTCCACTCTCACCACTATTATTCAACATAGTTTTGGAAGTCCTAGCCTCAGCAATCAGAGAAGAAAAAGAAATAAAAGGAATACAAATTGGAAAAGAAGAAGTAAAACCGTCACTGTTTGCAGATGACATGATATTATACATAGGGAATCCTAAAGATGCCACCAGAAAATTACTAGAGCTAATCAATGAATTTGGTAAAGTAGCAGGATACAGAAGTAATGCACAGAAATCTCTTGAATTCCTATACACTAATGATGAAAAATCTGAAGAAGAAATTGAGAAACACTCCCATTTATCATTGAAACAAAAAAAATAAAATACCTAAGAATAAACCTACCTAGGGAGACAAAAGACCTGTATGCAAGAAACTATAAGACACTGATGAAAGAAATTAAAGATGATACAAACAGATGGAGAGATATACCATGTTCTTGGATTGGAAGAATCAATACTGTGAAAATGACTATACTACCCAAAGCAATCTACAGATTCAATGCAATCCCTATCAAATTATCAATGGCATTTTTTGCAGAACTAGAACAAAAAATCTTAAAATTTGTACGGAGACACAAAAGACCCTGAATAGCCAACGCAGCCTTAAGGGAAAAAAACGGAGCTGGAGGAATCAGACTCCCTGACTTCAGACTATACTACAAAGCTACAGTAATCAAGACAATATGGTACTGGCACAAAAACAGAAATATAGATCAATGGAACAGGATAGAAAGCCCAGAGATAAACCCACGCACCTATGGTCAACTAATCTATGACAAAGGAGGCAAGGATATACAATGGAGAAAAGACAGTCTCTTCAATAAGTGGTGCTGGGAAAACTAGACAGCTACATGTAAAAGAATGAAATTAGAACACTCCCTAACACCATACACAAAAATAAACTCAAAATGGATTAGAGACCTAAATGTAAGACCAGACACTATAAAACTCTTAGAGGAAAACATAGGAAGAACACTCTTTGACGTAAATCACAGCAAGATCTTTTTTGATCCACTTCCTAGAGTAATGGAAATAAAAACAAAAACAAACAAATGGGACCTAATGAAACTTCAAAGCTTTTGCACAGCAAAGGAAACCATAAACAAGACAAAAAGACAAACCTCAGAATGGGAGAAAATATTTGCAAACGAATCAATGGACAAAGGATTAATCTCCAAAATATATAAACAGCTCATGCAGCTCAATATTAAAAAAAGAAACAACCCAATCCAAAAATGGGCAGAAGACCTAAATAGACATTTCTCCAAAGAAGACTTACAGATGGCCAAGAAACACATGAAAAGCTGCTCAACATCACTAATTATTAGAGAAATGCAAATCAAAACTACAATGAGGTATCACCTCACACCAGTTCGAATGGGCATCATCAGAAAACCTACAAACAACGAATGCTGGAGAGGGTGTGGAGAAAAGGGAATTCTCTTGCACTGTTGGTGGGAATGTAAATTGATACAGCTACCATGGAGAACAGTATGGAGATTCCTTAAAAAACTAAAAATAGAATTACCATATGACCCAGCAATCCCACTATTGGGCATGTACCCAGAGAAAACCATAATTCAAAAAGACACATGCACCCCAATGTTCATTGTAGCACTATTTACAATATCCAGGTCATGGAAGCAACCTAAATGCCCATCGACAGATGAATGGATAAAGAAGATGTGGTACATATATATACAATGGAATATTACTCAGTCATAAAAAGGAACGAAATTGGGTCATTTGTAGAGATGTGGATGGATCTAGAGACTGTCATACAGAGTCAAGTAAGTCATAAAGAGAAAAACTAATATCGTATATTAACACATATATGTGAAACCTAGAAAAATGGTACAGATGAACCGGTTTGCAGGGCAGAAATAGAGACACAGCTGTAGAGAACAAACGTATGGACACCAAGGGGGTCAAGTGGCAGTGGGGGTGGTGGTGTGATGAATTGGGAAATTGGGATTGACATGTATACACTAATATGTATAAAATGGATAACTAATTAGAACCTGCTGTATAAAAAAATAAATAAAATTCTAAAATTAAAAAAAAATAGTAAATGGTATGAGGGGAAAAGTTTACTCAACACGATTGAAATTAGATTATGAAAGCCACTCTGGAAGGACATTGGCTTATAAATTAAATATGTGAATGTGTTATGAGCAGTGTGTTTACTTCTAGCACTTCTAGTAATCTAGTCTGTAAAAAAATAAACCCAGAGATTTTGGTCTTCTAAGTGACAGAAATCTAACTTCAGCTTAGGCGCAAAGGGGGATTCACTGATTAACCAAACTGAGAAATGAAATGTGAAGAAAGGCAGGATGGTTGCCTTGGAAGTATGAGAAACTAAAGACTAGAAGATTTTCAGTTCTCTCTTTCTGTCCCTTCTTCCTCTGCCCCCTCAATTCTTTCCTCATTATCTCTTTTTTTTTTTTTTAAATGATAGATTTTTAAAATATTTATTTATTTATTTTTGGCTGCGTTGGGTCTTCATTGCTGCGTGTGGGCTTTCTCTAGTTGCGCCCAGCAGGGGCTACCCTTCATTGTGGTGTGTGGGCTTCTCAAGGCGGTGGCTTCTCTTGCTGCGGAGCACGGGCTCTAGGCGCGCGGGCTTCAGTGGCAGCAGCACGCGGGCTCAGTAGTTGTGGCTCGCGGGCTCTAGAGCGCAGGCTCTGTAGTTGTGGCACACAGGCTTAGTTGCTCCGCGGCATGTGGGATCTTCCCAGACCAGGGCTCGAACCCATGTACCCTGCCTTGGCAGGTAGATTCTTAACCACCTGTGCCACTAGGGAAGCCCGTCTACTCATTATCTCTTAAACACAGAGGAAAACACAGCCACTGGTAGAACCCAATCTTTTCATTTTACAGCATCCACTACCAGAAAAAAAATTGATAATTTAGAAAAAGCCTCCGTAACTGGTCCAAACAATTGTGGCAAGGAAATCTGGGTCTTGTAAGAACGTTACTAATTTCAAGGTTTCCACTTATATGTGGATAGGGATAGAGAAGAGATCCCTGTAGAAGGAGAAAAGAGGAGTCTGAGCAGAATATATATATATGTATTACATATGTAATATATGTATTATATGTATTAATCTATGATGTACTATATCATACATAAAAATCAATACAGGAGGATTGTAGAGCTAATCATGAAAGACAAGAAAAAGCCTTCTATTAATAATATATTTCCATAAATTTTTGACGGGAAAAGATTCCTTAAGTGGCACATGAAAATAACTAACTACAAATACAAAGCTTGATAGATTGGACTACATTAAAATAGGATCTTCTGTTCAGAAAACTCATGTTAAGAAAGTAGAAAGGCAAGGTGAAAGGAGGAGACAATATTTGCAATACATGTAAGTGACAAAGCACTTGTAACTGCAATTTATAAAACATTTCTACAAATTAAAAGTAAAGTACATAGAAATATCATAAAACAACATGCAAGAAGCTTCATGTATCATTTTTTAGAAGACAAGTCCAAATGGTCAATAAACACAAAACTTGCTTTACTCCATTAGTTATCACTGAAATTGCATTAGCGGCCACTCTGCTCCTCCCTATGTCCCTTCTACTTTATCACTAATTTCATCCATGTCTTTCAGCCTTGCTCAGACAGCATCTTGCCTTAGGAGTGTGTCGTGTATTTCTATCTGCTTCAGGGCTTCTCCAATATCAAGAATGCTAATAAAAGCCTGCTGAGCAAGTACAGAAGTACAAAGAGGCTGGGGTAACCCTCTACCAAAGGAGGACTAGAGTCAAATAATTATCCTCCTAGTTGATCCTTGAGCAGACAATACTGAGTGGCATTCTGTACACTCTTCAGAAGGTCCTGGACAAGCCCTAGCTTCCCACACAGGTGATTTTGTAACACACACTTACATTGGGTTTTCATTTTTCAATCACTCCCAAAGATCCTTCATTCTTACTTCCTTGAATTGCATCTCGCATATAAATTATTTTTTTAGGCTCTGCTTTCAAAAAGAAACTCAACCTATGGCAGGCACACAAATTAAGACCACAGTAATATTTCTTTACACATACACCAGAATAAGTTAAACTAAAACCTACAGTTGGTGAGGCTATGAAACAACACTCTTGTACAATGCTGATGGGAGTGCAACCGGTATTCGTATTTTGGAGCATTCACTAAGATAGACCACATACTGGGCCAAAAACCACATCTTAACAAGTTTTAAAAAATAAGAATCATAAAATGCAACTCCAAGATTTTAAAAAAATGTCTGAGAGAAATGTTAATAAGACCCAGTGAAGGTAATTAAGTGGTAAAGCATTTCTTTCCAGCAGAAACATAAATGCACATAAGCTATCCAGAGAAAAAGTCAATATGTGCTAAAAACCTGAAATATTCTTTGACCCATTCATTCTAATTCTAGAAATACTATGTATATAAATGTGTGCACAGGGATTCTCAAGTTTGTAATAGCAAACCAGTGGACCAAATTACCCAAATATAGCAAAATTACAGTTTTCAAGAAATTAAAAAAAGGATTTAATGATGTTTGCAAAGACAAAGTAATATAAAAGATTATGATGTATTTAAATATTCCTAAAGATGTCAAATTTTAAAATATAAATGGATATATGAAAAATAAGCACTTAAATAGCACTGTTTGCCAAGATGTTAACAAAGGATATCTATCTCTGGATTGTAGAAGTATAGAGATAGTCTTTTCTTTCTTTTTTTAATTCTGACTTTTCTACAATGATATGCATTATCAAAATTGACAGTGAAAAGAGTAATACTGAGAATCTCTTGTTCCTGAGGTTCACACATGCCCTTCCTTCACTGTGGTGTCCCTATAGATTTAAGAAACGCAAGGTTGGTACAAATTGATGCTTAATATTTTAACAGCACTTATCTTAATGCGCATGTTGGCACTTCTCTGAAGCTGGAAGTTTTCTGGAATTTGCTATGTGCTTATCCTAGAGACTGTTTTCCCCTTGCTTTCACACACGTGTCCTCAGATGACTTAATTAGCTTTTTGACTTTGATATTCAGCAGCCAGGATACTGCATGATTGAATTTATCAGCTCTCATTGTCCCACTATTGAGATAAAGGTGTTTGTTTAAGAATGGGACATCTTAACGTGGCAAATGAAAAACTGTCACTTTGACAGCACACATCCAGGATTTAAAACAATACATTAATATGTGACTGAAATTCTCTGATTCTATTTTAAAAACTGGGCCTTTAAGATGAAAAGCAAAATTATGTAATGGGTCCAATTGTACTCACAATAAATTCTGTAGCCCATCTTGATGATGCAGCAAGAAACCAGGACAGTATTAATTAATAGTCAAACAGAAATGATCTAATATTTATACCTGAACTTTGGCAAATTTGGAAAAGTATCTGTTATTTTAACACTTTAACATATATGAAAAAAAGCAAGAACAAGTACAAAGTGTTTATGGAAGGCAAGAACTCTGAGTTACAAAAACAAACAGACGAAATGAACACTGACAACCTTGCACTGCTAAAAATCAACTAATAGCAATAATGTTTTAATTCCTGGTGTTTCTAATATTGCTGCATTAAGCAAAGTAAAGCAGCTGAATGGAGAAAATGCTTTGGTTTTCAATGACCCTTCCTCAGAGACATCATTTGTGACGGAACAACCGTGGCTTGTTTCGAAGTGTAGCCTACACACTTAGTGGAAAAGAGCTAAGAGAACTGGCTCTTAGTCATGATGTGGGACTGCCCTGGTGCACATACTGTCTGCTTGGATGATGGCTTGTGGTGCATCCTGACTCTTTCCTGAGATAAGTGACTGAATTTGGGAAATAAGCATTTTTCAAGCCACTTATCAAAGAGAAATCACCCAGTTTGCACCTATCCTCAGCCACCTGCATCTTGGACAGTGCCAGTACCATGAGATTATGCTGCCTGCTATAGGTTCAAAAGTAGAGGGCACTAGAGGAAGAACAGTTAGTTTCTCAATGTCCCACATTTATTCACAACACTCTAATAAGTAAGTTTATTTTTAGGAGACTGGTTCTAAGTGCTTACTTCTGAAGGCCTGTATTACTGAGTTAGAGATAAACTGAAAAAGCTATATCCATTATCTATTATTCCCCTACTCTAGATTACTCAGTGGGCAGCCCAAATAGCCTCTAGTAATTATCACTTAATGATCAAAGTAACTCCAAATGATGGGAATAAGCATTAAATGCCTGTAAAGATGATATTAGGTAAAGCAACTGAAATGCTTGAGAGTTTAGTAACAAATCCAGGATTTGAACACAGGCTTGTTAGACTTTAGGCCCCTATTTTCATTATTATTCTTCTGAAGCCCCTTTTTCTATTCTCATACACAATTTCTCATATACCTAGGATGATGAATAAAGAGTTAGTCATACTTGCTACAAATAAGTAAACCTTGTATCATGAAATAAACACTTGTTGCAATATACTAATAATTTTTACTTTTAATATTGGTATATGGTTCTACATACAGGTGATTTCTAAGACAGAGGTAAAATTAAATAATTACTTATTTGTATTTCCTATTTTACAGATTTTTTTAAAGACAATATTGAGTGTATCAAACTCTCTGATAATCTGGAGTCAACTGCTCCTCAGGTTGGTTTACTCCTATAGGAGCTGACTTGAACCCCATGATTTCTAGGGTACCTATATATGCTTTTTATAGGATTATCTTCTGGCTAGTAAGCTATTCATTGCTATTCTCAGTGAGTGTCCTGTATGTCTCCCCCTCTTCTTTGTTCCTCCTAATTGCCTACAGTCTGAGGTCTTGTATAATCTTGATTGTTAGACTTGTGTATAAACTGAGATAAAACAATACATGTGTAAAGATCTGAGAGGCTCTTCTATTAGTAAAATAGAAGAGAGTTGTATTTTTCATGAGAGTTAGCAGTATTGACTTGAAGACTTCTATTTTGACTTCTTCCAGATTATTTGTTAGTGATGTAGAGAAGTTATAGAGAATTGAGAGAAATGAAAGTAAATTGCAAAGGAAAGATGTGAAAAGAAACTGTTGGAAACATTCAAGTACTTATGCAATGTTAGAAATCCCCAGAAGCTACCTCCCATTACTGAGCAAAGTACGCTACACAAAATTTAAGACTTGACTAAACCACCATGATTCTAAGGAAGGAATAACAAAGTATTTCTTTCGAACATCAGTCTAATACAGTAGCCAGAGTCTGGTTCTGCAGGAGGAGAGGGGAGGCTCTCTACTCTAGAAAAATATCTCTCTGTCAGCTTCTGCCACTTGACATTCCTTTCCTGTATTTTCTTAAAATGGAGAAAACATGAAGCTCATTTTTCAGAATGTGGAATATTATTTGAGGGCATATATACCCAAGTGTAGAAACCATCTGAATTTACCGGCCTCCTACAAAGACATGACCTACCTACTGTCTACCTTTATGTGATGAGAAGACCCGAGAAGGCCTTAATACAGAAAACCGTGTTCTCTTTCCTCTCCGCTCCCGAAGAAAATGGAGAGATAAGCTGACCCAAGTCTACCATCCTAAGAAAGATATTTTTGGCTATGTTTTTCTCCATTTGAACACTTAAGTATACTGGCAATTCCTTCAGGTTCCAAGATGGTGCAGGCAACCAGAGGACTGTACTTTTTCAAAATTGAGATTTAAACCTTAAGGGAAATAGTGGCCCATGTAGGCCTCCAACCTAAAAGCATATGCCTCAAGCTGCTCACTAGAATTTGGTACCTACCTAGCTGACAATAAAATACATGTTGATTCTCATTCACTCCTGTTCCTTTCATAAAGTTCCCTTGACGATTTCATTGGAAGAGAGGCAATTGGCAGGACAGGACTTGAGAACCCATTCAATCTTTAAGCAATATCTTTAAGCATATAATAACATACTCAAACCCCAATCTTGCTTCAAAAACCTCTAAATGTACATATGAATTGCTTTACTGAGTATCCACCATTGTGCTAGTAAAAATAATGATGAGTATGGATAGATTTAGAGCAATAAATGATGAAAAAAGAAATTGTTATATTTGTCAATATCATTTAGAGAAATTATAATATTTTATTAATCTCTGCCTTAAGGAAACATGAAAGGAACCCATACACTAAACTCTGACTGAGACACACTCTACTTTTCAATGAAACTTGCTCAGTCCCTCTGCTTGTTCTATTTTCCTCAATTTGTTATAAAAAATAACACTTTCATCAACCTATTTCACAGCAAAGTTGGAAGACCTTGTGGCATAATACGTTTTCTGTTAAACAATAGCATTCATTAAAACACAAGTTCCCAGGAGGCAGAAACTTTGTATTCTATTTGGGTCGTATTATACTTAATGCATTTTTCTTTCACAAGAATTATTATGATGATAATGCACAGTGTCCAACAGCAAAACAACACATGTCATAGTAAGGTTGTTTGGAAACTCACAGTTGTGAGATTGTAACCGTTGCCGGTTGGCTAGTGTGTATACTTCCAGTGGGAGATAAAAGTGAATTGTGTATGTCTTCCCCACAGTGATGGGCTTACTATAGGAAAGAGTAAGTAATGTTTTAGATTCTAGTCACAACTTGACAAAAGAGAGCATAAAAATAGGTGCTTACATGTTGTTAAAACACAGGGAATCCAAAAAGGGACTTCTCTCCAAGAGGAAGATGCTACTGTATAGAACCACGGGTGCCCTTTAAAAGTCAAAACCTGCTACTTAAACTACAACTACAACTGTAGGAGGAGGGGAGAAGGTACCAAAGCACAGACATCCGAGCCAGGTGTTCTCTGTGGAAGCAGCTGCTGCATAGTGATTCACAGTTTGCAAAGGCAGATTTCTCAGCGACAAAGAAAGAAGCCTGAGTTCACCCATGGCCAAGAAAGTTTCCTATTCATCCAAACAATTCTGTGAATGGGGGAACAGAGAGAGTGTCTTCTCTGATCCAAAAGGCTACAAGGAAAAACCAAACTTATCTGAGATGGCAAAAGAGACATGAAGAGGGAATGAGCTACTCCTGGGACTGCTGCGAACTGGCGTTAAGATCTAGCATGAGTTATTTCAATTCTCTCCCTCTCAGTTCCCCAATACATAAAATGAGACCATTAGATAAATCATTCCGACTTTTAGATTTTACGATTCTAAGCAATACAATGTGAAAAAATACCTGAAGATCTTTAATATTTAATAAATTATATCCTCCCGTGCAATGTCCACGTAATAAGAAAGGTGACATGTATTCAGTGTCCTTGGACAGATAGATAACGGCAAGAAAGGAGACAACGGCTCGAAAGGAGACAACGGCTCTAAGTCCAAGGATTATACTTTTGAAGAACATGAATAAATTTTTTCACTGGGAGAACTAAAATTACTAAGAGAAAAAACATAGTACAGAAACAAAGCAAAAATAAACCGTAGTGCCAAGTCTCCACAGAAACTCTGGAGAGTAAACATATATGCCACAAGCATCATGCTGAGGGGAAAAAAAATGTGTTATAAGCATACGTTTTGCTAGAATTTAAAAACTTCTAGCCACTCTGTGTTAGATAGTAGTACTCTAAAAATAATCGTTCCATCAGCATTATTATTTAATGGCATTGTCCATTGTTTCGTTGAGATTCCTGATTCCTGAGCATCATACAGTCCTAGAAATGGAAGAACATTAAACGACATGTAGTCCACTCCACCTGGTACTTAGCATCCCTACCAACAGGCCATTTTATGCCCCCTCTTTTTTTAACTGTATGGGTCATGCATGATACTCATGTATGGTCCAAGTATGAGGTAGTGATTTACCTAAAACAGGAAGCAAGAGATGGGATGCTACCCAAAAAATCCCAGTCTCACATTTTGTAATGAAACTTTTATAAGCATGTGATATGGAAATTCCCTAAAAGACAAAAAAGGGCATTTAAACCATGTCCCTCTCCCCCAGAATGAAACTCTCAGAAGATCACTTCACATTCATGAGAGTTCCCTGTCCCAGCTGGAGACGCCTCTGAGGAGACCTACTACATCCTCCGCAGGTCAGGCAGGCATCCGTGTGAGGCAGCTCTCCCGTTGCATGCTAGAGACAATTGCTTTTAAATTATTTTAAAATGAGAAGACAAAACCGTTTAATCCCAAAACAGAATAAAGTTAATAGAACAGATGAAAGACCCATGCTAACCAATTTAACTTAGCAGACAAGAAAAGGGAGATGAACTGCAATGAAAGACGTGTTTAGATACAAACACTAAGCAACTCATTTGTTCTGATTCTCAAGCCATGCTCTCTACCAGCTCAAGATGTGGATTGTTTTCCATGATACCCTAAATCCATTTTAAGGGAACATGGGAATAATTTATAAAATGTACATAATAATTTTCCCTGTTTTTCCTTTACAGAGTAATTTCTCATATCCATTTAGGGTTTATAGCGATAAGTTCTACGTATTTTCCTTCTTTGTGTTTTACCATTTTGAATCTTCTTATATTCTTTCTTTTACTTGATGAATAATCATTGAAGAGTGACCATGTGCCCATAGTACTAGATACTAGATAAATAAACTTAAATAAGACATTGTCCCAGTTAGTTTTATAGTGGCAGAGACAAACATGTAAATAAAACTTTCACTAAATTGTTAAGTGTGCAATGATACAAGTATAATATTGTAAAATTAAGCAATGCAAAGGAATGACTAGGCATTGATGTCTATGGGAGGAGTGCAGGTCAGAAAACCATTGGGGGTAGTTACACTGGAGATGCATATGAAGATGAATTAGGTGTGGTGGTAAAGCACTCTAGGCAGGCAATACATTAGTTCTAATACTTATTACACTTACTAATTAGACTTGCTAACTTTAATACTAAAGTTCTCTCTTTGTAATACTTAACAACTGAAACAAGTAAATTTTGTTTTCCTCTGATCCCTGAATTGTTTGTTTTTCCCTCTCCTTTTGAAAGTCCAATTACATATATATTAACTAGCTTCATACTGCCCCGCAACTAAGACTACTGTCTTTTTGTTTGTTTTCTTTATATTATTCAGTTTGAATAACATATCAATTTGCCTTCAAATTCTTGGAACCTTTAACTTGTTGTGTCCAAGTTGCTGTTAATTTCATCAGATGGATTTTGTAGTTCAGTAATTTCCACTGGATACTTTCCTTTTTTTAAGGCATGAATAAATTTAACTATACTGAAACAGGCTAGGGACTGCAAAACTGAATTAGAAACTTCTGAAATGTCAAGTACTGATTTTTGTTCTTTTCTTTGAAAAGAAATGATTTCTACTGTAATTTCTAATGACAACTATGGTTTCATCCGATACTTTTCTTCTTTTTAAGAAGAACTATATGTACTTCCTAAATAATGAAAAAATCAGAAATTTGTTTCCAAATACTAGATTTTGCATTCCTAATGTGGACACTAGAGGCGCTGCTGATTTTAGAACAACAATAAAACACTCCTGAGATCAGTGAGATACAAACCTGATAAAAAGTATCCACAATCCCTTAAACTACCTCTTTTTCATTGTTTCTCCTCAACTCCAAAAAAGAGAGCAAGAAGGGTAGGAGAGGAAACACAGCATTTAATTTTTTCATTAAGTATAACTTAAAAGAAGAAAGATTAACCCAGGAAATGATGGTTTTCTATGGTAGTTGATGTTTACAGATCAGGAAATAAAATACTCCACCATCACATAAACAACTTATTTATTAACCAACCTACATAAATAATGAAATTACTTACAGTGTGAAGCCCAGCGTCTACTCCAGTCTCTGTTGTCCTGATGTGCATAAGCAGAGGTATAAGTTCTTTCTTCTATCTCGAGAATGAATGATGGCTGTTTGAACCACAGGATTTTTCATCAGAGCTGAAGCCATTTATGGTGTAAAGATCCCTCTTCCATCATTAAGAATGAAAGTCCATTCTTAAGAACATGTGGTTCAACAACTAAAACACTCTCAGGATTTGTTACTTGTCTGTGATTAATACCGACTCCACCTTCTGCAATCCAATACCCTCGGGGACCATCTGGACCGGCATTTGCTTTGCAGCATGTATCCAGGACATGTGTCCCAAGGTTAAGAACTAATTCGGAAAATGAAGTTTCTTTAAACAACTCTTTTAACTCTTGAGCAGACGTGACCTCCAGTTTGGTACTTCCGCAGCAAGTCGTTTCCGAGAACGCCCATTTCCTGGCTCTTTGACCCGAAGCTGCGCTATGTGGTCAGTCTGTGCAAGGGGCAGAAAAGTGAGGAGCTTTGGTTACCTTTCTACCCAGTCATCTTGCTTCCTGACCAAGAACTGATACAATTCAAAAGGAGGTGTCTTAACTCTGTTCGGCCAAAGAGCACTGCCAGCTGACTTCCCAGTTTGGATCCAGGTGTACTTGTAATTAGGAGAACAGTGATTCCAGACCCGTCTTCTCCAGTCACCTTGTGTTTGAAGTCGTACCAGGACATGATATTGCCCAGCTGACCAGATGCACCCAGCTGGGCTCGAACAGGCAGCAGAGGTCACGGGCCTGGAGCACCCGGTGTAAACCCTCGTCCAAACTCCGGACGCTACTGCGCAAGCGTCAGCCTCCGCACCCCGCCCCCACCCCCGGTCGCTCGGGGCCGCCCGGGGACCAGGCCGAGCTGAGCCGGTCTGGGAAGCTGGCGCAGGTCCGCCCGTCAGCGAAGAGCTGCTGATGAGGAGCAGACAGGGCTTGGAGCTTTCGGTGCAGTGCGCTCGCTGCTTCCCACGCGCTCGGCAGCCGGCGCCTGGCGCGCGCCTAGCTTCCGGCTGCTCGGGTCTCCCAGGCGGCGCACCACGGCGCCGGACCCCCCAGCGCAGTCACTTGGTAGCCCCTTCGCTACAAGTGAAAGGGGCCCAGCAGCGCCAGCAGATGCCCCACAAGAAGCAACAAGTCGGCCATGGGTCGAGGCCGCGGTGGATAGTCTGGAGAAAGCTGCCCGCCTTCCACAGTGGAAGAGCGCGGGGACCTCTAGCTTTGCCCCCCTCTAGGGGAGGAACTTCTAAAACAGACCCCGAGCCTCCTACACCGCCAGCCACCCCTGAGCACCAGAGTGGGCCTCACGCAGCCGCAGGGGCAGGACTCCTGAAGGGCCTGGGGCGGCACCGAACCACCTGCCTGAGATAGAGGACTGCAACGTGGGCGCCGCCATCTTGGTGGAGGCCCGAAGGGAATGCCGGGATTTTGGGGGTCCAGCTACGTCCTTCAGTACCCATTCCACTTGGTAAGTGTTAATAAACTATATTAGAAGTATAGAAAATTGTACAGTTGTGTTGGTATGTATGTGTATACTATATAAAACCACCACAATCAAGGTAGCAAGCATTTCTATCACCCTCAAAAGCTTCTTTCTACTCATATATATTTTCTGACTTCTTTCAATTAGAATAACCATTTTGAGATGCATCCGTATTTGTCAATAGTTTGTGGCACCCTTTTTTTTTATTTGGTATAAATACACCACAGTTAGTTCACTTATTCATCTGATGATAGACATCCTGTTTCCAGTTTTGGACTACTGGAAATAAAGGTGTTATGAACTTTGATGTACACATCTTTGTACACATAAATTCCATTTATTTTGGGTTAGTACCATAGAGTGATAGTATGTGTATGTCTAACTTTATAAGTGCAATAGCTACCAAGTATTTTCCAATGTGGCTGTACCACTTATATTTCCACCAGCGGTATATGAGAGTTCAAGGTAGTCCACATCCTTGACAGCAAAAAGCATGGTAGGAGTTTTTAAAATTAATTTTAGCAACTCTAATCTGTTTGTGGTGCTATCTCATTGAGATTTTAATCCGTAATTTGTCTCATAAGTAATAATACTGTGCATTTTTTCATGTGTTTATTACATATCTTATTTTGTGAAGTATCTGAGGTATTGCCAATGTTTTAATACCATGGTTTGTGGTCTTATTATTGAATTATAAGAGATCTTTATATATGCTGTATGCACATTCTTGAGCTATGTCTTATAAATACTTTCTCCTAATCTGTGGCTTGCTTTTTCATTTTCATGGTAATGTCTTTAAGAAAGCAATGGATCTCATGTTCATGAAGTCAAATTTGCAGATATGTATAATTATCTATCTATATAGATCCATAGATATATATTATGGTTTGTATTATTTGTGTTCTGAGAAAACTTTGCCTACATCAAATTTTTAATGATTTTATTCTAAGAATTTTACAGTTTCTCATTAAACATTTAGATCTATAATCCGTTTTGAGTTAACATTTGAGAATGGTGTGAAGTAATGGTCAGTTTTAAAGAATATATGATATCCACTTGTTCCAGCATAATTTGTTGAAAATAATATAATTTTCTATTGAATTGCCTTGAAACCTTTATCAGCAATCAATTGGCCAGACTTCTGGAATCAATTTGAAGAGGGTCAGAATCACAGAGTGTTGTCCGCACCCTTAATAGAAGAAACTGAAATTAATAACTTCTTCTAAACCATCAGAGGGGTTGGTGGAGAAAGAATAGGTTGATTACAAAGGAGAATTTTTAGGGTTATGGAACCATCCTGTATGAAACTGGATTACTGGGTGTATGACTATATGCATTTGTCAAAACCCATAGAGAGTGGACTTTACTGTATGCAAATTTAAAGTATCAACCAATTTGTCAAGGGATCCTAGCATGGAGTACAGATGGTGGTGACATGTAAATATAAATATATTACAACTATATGATATGACTTCAGTGAAGGGGGTGAGGGGGAAAAAAGGAACTAACCTAAGTAACTTTGGAAACAATGTTTTCAATGAATATTGTAAGGTTACTGGCAAGGGAACCATATATAAACAGTGTACGTTAATTATTAAATTGATTTCCCACAAGTATGGGTTAGCAATTCTGATACTACATGTCTTCTAGGGATAACCAAATAAGTAAATAGATTACAGATGATGGTAGCCAGGTTTCTTACTGTCAGATAAAAAAGTTAAAAATAATTGAGAGAGGAGGTCTACAATGCGCCCTGTGGTGCTGGATTAGCCTGGGGTACACTTTAGATGTGTACATGTGTATGGCTTTGTGTACACACATGTATTTCTTAGTTCTGTCCACTGAGAGAGGCTACAAACAATGGCACCTCAGTAGCAATGAGCACACCCAGCACTCAGCTCTTGGTTTCCAGACACAATTATCCAGTAAGTGTAGCCAAGGTCCTTTAGGAAAATGACTGATTCTAGCCTGAGGCTGGAAAAATACAAGATTAGGGAGCTCTTGTAGTGCCAGAAAGGAAGTTGAAAAGGAGGGGAAGGGGAGGGGAGGGGTGGAAACAGGAGCCAGTTAAAACAACTCCCAATGGCCACAGCTGGAAAAATTTGAGCAATAAATAAATGAGAATATCTTATTACAACCCCAAATATAAAATAAGTATACATGCATTCATATTGATATAAATAAATGGTTAACTGAATAAGTAAATGGGAAGAAGGAACAAATACTTCTTACTGAAGAATTCCAAGTAATACGTGTGGACAGTTCCTCTCCAGGAGGTAGAACTTAGTTCCAGTCTTCTTGGGTATGGACTGGAATTAACAACTCCTTTGCAAAATGTTGAGTGTCATGAGGGAAAAATAAAAACTTTACACCAGAGGAGCCTGGAAGACACCAGCTAAACCAATTGATCAAGGTTAACATCACCAGTCATAAGTCATGTTGATATTATGTACCTCCTGGTATCATGCAGTGAGAAGTTGTATCAGTCAGGATTCTCCAGAGAAATAGTAACAATAGTAGGTAGGTAGGTTGATAGACAGATAGATAATAGATAGTTAGATAGATTTATTTTAAGGAATTGGCTCATGTCATTGTTGGGATTGGCAACCTGAAATTTGTAGGGCAAGTTGGAGGGCAGGATTTGATTCTGGAGCCCTAAGGCCAAATTCCTTCTTTTCTAGGAAATCTCAGGTTTTGCTCTTAAAGCTCTTAACTGATTAGATGATACCCACCCACACTTTTTTAATTAACATCATTTTATTTTAGATGTTAATCATACCTAAAGTATGAGGGGTTTTACTCACCTGTTTTTCCCCTATTGCCACTCTACTCTTCAGGCACGATATTGGCAAAGCAGTTTCTCTATGAGGATAATATGCTCCTAGCTCTAAGAGAGGGAAGGAAAACATTCTCAAACATTTTCAAAATATTATCCTATTAGAGTTAGTAGCATTCCCTTTTGGATGGAAAAAACCACTTATGCATAAAGAAAGACAAATAATTATATGCCCACATGCACACAGAAATTACCTCTGGATATTAAATATTAAAGATGAATTCTATTTTTATGTGTATCAGTTTTCTAGCTTGCTATTTAAAGACCCCAAATATTTATTTTTAATAATTTTCCATAGGAAAAACAATTCGTAGGTTCCTCCCTTCGAATTGTAGTTCTGTTATTTTCAGAGAATTTTTCATCCAGGAGAACTCAAAGATCTTTTCCAGAGCTGTGTTGAAAGCTTTGTAATTGTTTTAGAATTGATTGCTATATGAAATAGGTTTATGTGTTCTGACAGTGTGTTAATACAATAAAAGTAATTTTTAGTAGCAAAGGAGTTACAGTTTTTCATTGGTTGTAATAAGGTTTTTTTTTTTCCGCTTTTCATTGCTGTCTCTTTGTAGATAAAATGGGATTTCATAAGCTCTTGTTTTTCAACATTGGTTTCTAAAAATTTTTTTTTCATCATCATGCCTTGTTCAAGGCTAAATACAGCTCAGAGGTAAATACATCCAAGAAAGCCTTAAAAAGATTTATTGTGTTGTGCTTAATGGGAAATATTGTTACCGTAAAAATACATTGTAAGTTGTAACCTTGAATGTTTGTTTACCAGGATACTTTAAAGTAAATGTAACAGCCTTGTTTTACAAAACAGATAAGCTGCTTTTCCTCTGGTATCTTTGCAATATTTTCAAAATAATTTTCTTAGGAATTAAGTACCTATTTTACCATAAGTAGAATATTTCAAATTTATATTTATCATTCAAATGTAAACTATGTAGTTGGGATTATTCATCCTCTAGTACTAGAAATGTTTTTATTGGTTTTATATGAACTACACAGTTCCCACTTTCCATGACTGGGTATCACTGTTTTCTTCCTCACTTTTAAGTACTATTTGTGAAATTTTATAGATATACAAATGTGCACACCAGAAGAAACTAGTGGAAACCGACCTCTGATAGAGGCCACTAGCAGTGGCTTATCAAAGCCACTTTGTACAGTTGGCCCTCTGTATCTGCCGGTTCCACATCCTCCTATACAGTCAACCCAAGTGGATCAATGGTTTGGTGAATCCCTGGATGTGAAACCCACGAATATGGAGGGCTGACTGTAATCCATACATTTTATATGAGGGACTTACACATCAGAGGATTTTGATATCTGTGGAGGGGTGGGCAGGGGCAGGTCCTGAAAGCTGCACTTATAAACCCAGACATAGGAACAGACTTTGGAGTGGAACCAGTCTGTGTAATGAAGACTTTCCATACACAGTTGCTTGCCCAGTGGAAAATGGTAAAGAAATGGGAAGTCTTGTGTGTCAGCCAAGACCTCCTAAATATTTAGCAATTGGTAAAATAAAAGCTAGCACAGGGCAGGCCTGGACAGGATAAATGTCTCAAGTTCAGTTCCCTATTCCATACCTGCTGACCTGAGCAAGACATAGTCCTCTGTAGGCCTCTGCTTTCTGGTCTAGCCCTGGACACTGGCTAGCTCAAGGGTTTTCCCCACAGGCAGGGGAGAAACCTACTAGGACTGCCTTATTCATTCAGCAGTCACTGAAGGGCCGGTCAGTAGGTATATAGTTTTGAACAAAATCATATACGGCCCTTGTCTAACAGATCCTATAGTCTAGTGAGGGATATAAATAATAAATAATTAATATTAGCTCATTTGTTTATTAATAATTAATAATACAATAACCATTAATGTGATTAATATTAGTAATCATTATTATTGTTTTACATAGCTAATCTGTATTGAGTTATTTTCCAGAAAAATTTCAAAAGACTTTAATTTATCCAATTCTCACATAAACCTGTGTGGTTAAATACCATCGTTATCTTCACCTCACAGAAGATCTGGGGCACATGAATTTCCAGTAGCATTGCCAATTTCCTGTAGCTGGTGAACTGGAATTTAAACCCAGCATAACTCACATTACCTTTCAATGAGTAAATAACGAATGTACAGTTAATAGCTTAAAATTAGCTCTGAACAGGAAATGAATCTGGTGCAGTGAAAGGGGGTTACAGAGATGTATTATTAGTATTAGTTAACCAGAGAAAGCCCCTCTGAAACTTGAAGGCTGAGAAGGAAGAAGCCAAATGAAGAATAGAGGGAGGGTTGCTTAAGGGATAACAGATGAAAAGATTCAGAGGCAGGAAAAAAAATTGCCTGTGAGAGTAATTGAAATGAGGTATTTGGCTGTGAGAAAGTATGCATGAGAAAGGATAATTAGATTGACTCCAAATTGGGCAGGTAGGCAGGTCCTGGGACCAGTTTCCTTTACACTCACCAAACCCCTTCCAACCTACACTGAAAACTCATTAGACATGCTGTACTTATGTAAGTGCATTACTCATGTGAATCGTGTGGAAGAAAAGTAAAATTTGAGTCCAATTCACCATTGGAGTATATAATTCCTAAGGTTGTTTCAAACCTTAGAAGCCTTGAGTTTTGGAAAACTCAAATGTTTTCAAAATAATTTACTGATTCTATATATGTTCTGGGAAAATATGATCATATCTCACATCAAATGGCTACTCATATGCATCAACTGCTCCCCCTAAATACATCTAGCTTATTCCCAAATCCGTATTTTTTAATATGCTTTCATTTATCCAGATATACTTATTAGTGCCTACCTTGGGCCAAACACTACAAATCCTAGGGTTACGAACATGAGCAAGATAGGTTTGATTGTTACTGTACTGGAGTTTATAAGCTAATGGAGCAACAGAAAGTTAAATACATAACTAAAATAAAATATAATAGGAGAAGTAAAGTATTGGGAGCACATAACAGAAGGGGAACAGAGATAGAGATTGCCAGAGAGAAGTAATATCTAAGTTGAGATGTGAAGAAAGTGGAAGTTAGAGAAAAGGTTTGGGAACAATAGTAATTTAGCTCAGGCATTGGCAAACAGAATCTAGCCTACACCCTGTTTTTTTTAAATAACTTTTTATTGAGATACATTTATGGCCATTCATTTTCCTTTTGTCTGTGGCTGCTTTGATGCTACCATGGCAGACTTGAGTAGTTGCAACAGTGACTGTATGACTCACAAAACCTAACATATTTACTATCTGGCCCTTTACAGGAAACGTTCGCTAATCCCTGGTTATAAAGCCAGTAGAGAGTTCCATCTGTGGATATTGATAGTGGGAGGAAAATGTTGGCTTGAAGATGTAGTTTTGTGACTTAGCAGCAGCATGTGCATGGTAATTGAAACCATGAAAATGAATGAGATTCACTTATTCATGCCTAGGGAGATCATGTGTAGATGAGGGTCTTGGATAAATCCTAGTATAGAGCAACATTTGAGAGTTAGGTGAAGGAAGATGAGACTGTGAAGAAAATCCGGAGAATGTATTGACTTCGAAGACAAGGGCACAGACTGTTTCAAAAGGCATGGCTGACAATGTTGAATGTTCAGTGTGCAGGGTGTTTATTAAGGAGTGCTTATAGGATCCTCCAACTTCGGAAAAGAAAGGAAAGGAACATTACTGGGTGGAAAGAGAAGGAGAGCTATAATGTAGCCTTAATGACATCCTTGGCTGATTGCATAGGGAGCGCTGGAGCTAGAACAACAATCCTACAATGATCAATCCCTGGATTTGTGTTGCCCTGGTAAAGGTGGAACCTTGGTGAGGATGCTCTCTGCAGCTGAGGCTGCCTCTGGAGGGATTTTCAGCTGGAAACTGGCAACAGCACACACAGCACATTAAAATCAAGCCCTTCCTAGAAGGAGAATATGGAAATCATTGTGCATGTACTTAAGTTTGTAGATATGTTGAGATAAAGTTTAGGGAATCTCTTTCTTTAATGTTTTCTTATTTTTTCCTGAAAAAGAGTAGGTAACAGAATCCTTCTAAGTGAATAACCTTTAAACTTGAAGGGCAATAGTTGGAAATATTCACATAGCGATGACAATCATTATTTCTGTATCATCTCCAGCATCTGATTCCTGAATTTGAAGCCTGGTTTTTGTACTTACTGTATAATCTTGGTCAACTTACTTACTTCTCTGAGACCTAGTTCTTTCATCTATACAATAGGGGCATAATAGTGCTCACCTTAAAGTGTTATAATAAAGACAGAATGAGTTAACATGTGCAAAGAACTTAGAACACCTCCTGGTATGTACTAAATGCTTAATATGTATTATTATTCTTAATTTTACTAACCTATTACTATTGTCCATAATGCTGTACACTGTTTTTAATTAATAGCACTATTAGTAATAATAATGCATTCTTTAATTGTCAGAAACTGTGGTACATGACATACAACTCAGTTATATTTCATATAAAACACAGATTATTCATACTAGGTAAGCACGGTTATATTCATTTTCAAGAGGAGAAAACTGAGACTCAGGGAGGCTAAGGTGGCAGCTTAGAAAGAGTGGAGCTGAAGCTTGAATACAGTATGCCAGACGTTCAGTAGATCAAAGGTATCTAAATATCAATGCACTAGCGTTGGAAAACTACAAAATGTCTCCTTTCCATTCATAACACACAAAAATAAGCAATGTATTTGTTTCACGAGAATAAGCAATATACTTATTCCTGGGAAGAGGAAAGCAATGAATTTGATTCAGGTTGTTACCAACTTTCTAAATGTGTGATAGGATAGCTCAAATGTTGATGAACCAAATTATTATGGCTTTGCATGACATTAAAGTTGTACTACATTCCTTTTCACAAAAATAATTTAAAGAATTGATGTATGTAATACACATTCATTCAACAACCTTTTGTAAGAACCACTATGCACAGGTACCATTCTAAGTGTTTGGGAAACTAAGATAAATAAGACAAAGGGCCGGCCCTTAACTATGCAGTAGTTTAGGAGAAGGAACAGAAAAGAGTTGTCTAAAAAAGAAGAAGAACAAGTATTGTGATCAGTACATTAAAATCACATATAAAATGCAGAGGAGCCATGATGCAGAAACTAACTTACTTTAGATGATGGGTCAGGTCAAGTTTACTGGGTAAATTAAAAAAAAAGAGAGAAAGCAGTACTCATGGCTAGCTGCATTTTGGTGAATGATGTTTTTAGAACTAGCTTGGTTCTTGTATGGACTTGAAGTACTCAAACTTCATCTGTGGGAAATTTGTAGTGTTTTCTGAGAGCCTTCTTCCAGAGGCATTTGTGTGTCCCCCCAGTCACATTGGTCAAACCCCAGAAATCAGGTTATGAGCATGTACATTTCAGCACCATACCTAATAGTGAAAAATTGGAAACATTCTGATATACTCACATAGAAGGTTATAAAGAAGCCGTTAAAAATAGTAAGTTTAAAATAATGATAGACTCTATGTACTGACATGGAAATACAGAAGGGCATATTTTAAGTAGGAAAAAAAAGCAATTCTCAGAAAATCAAAGAGAATAAAACTATTTTATTTAATGATTTCATTTATATATTCATATGTGTGTATATCTATAAAATTCAGTGTAAATGTAAGTGAATGCAAATATTGTTTATGTGATAGTAAAACCACAGAAAGAGATTGGAATAATATACACCAAATTTTTATGACTGGTTTCATCCAGTGTGGAGAGTGGCTTTAAGAGACAAGGAAAGAGAAAGGATTCTAAAATATTTTACATCATTTTAATTTTTTGAAAATTATAAGTAATTAAAATATGATTCATATATTAATTATAAATACTTTAAAATATTTATTATCTTTCGTATATTATCTGGTACATAACAGATATTCAGCAGATATTTATTAAATGAATTTTAAAATGCAATGTTTATAACATGCATACCATCTATATATGTTACTAATATTTGATGATTGTCTGACCTGGCTCCTCTTAGAGTTACTAGGTCAAATTGAATCTGTTAAAATTTTATTCAGCACTATTAAGAGAGGAAAACTTGGGATAAAGTTTGATATGCCCGAACAGTGTAACTTAGGATTTTGAGCTCAGTTTGACATGGCAAACAAGTCCAGTGTCAAATCCTGTTCCTGACATTTACTCTTTATGCAATCCTGTACAAATAATGTAATTTCTCTTTATTTGAAGTTATTTCTTCTGTAAAAAAGACAATAACTAACATACACTTTATAAGGTTTTCGTGGGAAGGATGCTTATCTACATAAGCTCTTTATAGAAACACTCATGCTTTGCAGATGCTTAATAGCCACTAATGAATGAATGTTTAGAAGGGCCCCCATATCCACACACCTTCTTTTCTAAAAATCAACCTGTAACATTTCCTTCTCAGCTATTATGCTTTTTCTTAGTTCTTAAAACAATTGGTAGTAAATTTAACAATATTAGCAAAATAATTTCGCAAAATGTAGACTAGCATCTAATAGACCCTGTTTGATTCCTATAATGTAATTTGGTGGAGTGCTTATTCTATTTCATCACAACATAAAATATTCAAGGGAAAACAAATTATTGTTCTTATTTGCAGTCTCTATTTGCTGGTGTCATTTATAATATGCTGATGAATGGTTTTTAAAAGCACTAACTTAAAAGAAGACAATTTTCAAAGAAGTTTTGTTTCTTCAATTATAAACATTTAATAAAACCTCTTAATAAATTCAATGGGAATTTGTATAATTATGAATAATTGTAGTTACAATTAAACCCACAAATCTGATAACTCAAAAGCTAATATCTAAGAAACAAGGCCAGTTTTGTACGTGCAATAAAATAATATGCATAATTTTAAAGGTTGATGTACTCTTAAAATATGTCTAAGTATACTAAATGATATAGTAAATTATAACAGTGAAAAATATTTCTGAGCTAATTCAGAGACTCTGGCTAATTATTAATTACCAGTTCAAAGAAATATAGACTTGAGGCTATGATATTTTCTCTATTCCTAATAATCAGAAATAAATACAGATTTTTATAGCAGGTCATCCAAAATGATTAATTCATTTTGTTTCCAATCAAAGGAAATAATTGCTACTGGGAAAAATATTAAATCATACAGGTCAAATAAAGGAGAGAATCACATACCCAGAATGGTTTTGTAAATTCAAGTATAAATAAAACAATTTTACTGGTCAAGGGTAGGTGGGCAGATGGTATCTGGGGACTCATTTCTAGTCTACTGGTTTTGAAGCTGTGAAGTGGTGTCTATGTATTATTTTTCATCGCATATCCATAATTTACTGGAAACATTTTAGAAAAATTTCTGGTCACTATCTTGTTGCTTTTGTAGATGAATATTTAAGTTTCTGTCTCCTTCAAGCATCTAACACTGCAAATCCAAGTCTCTCAGGTGAATCAAAAGTAAGCCAGCAAAAGACACTTCTAGAACAATATCCAAGTGTTAATTGGTGGTATCTTAGCTTAGCGTTCTTTGTAAATAATATTTGGTCCTGAGATTTTAGTTTTTATAGGAACCAAGAGAATGATTTGCCTAGATACAAATGATTTTTATTAAAATAGAAATACGAATTTCACATTTGTTAGGCATAAGGTAAAGAGCTTTACATACAGCACCATATATACTATTTAAAATGGGCAAATTAGGAATATTCAGGGTTTATATTCCCACTTACATATCATATTTCTGGCTTATACTTAAAAATATACAAAGGGTATTATGGATGTAGTCCAGTAATAAATGGATATTTTTAAATTATCTGCAGGTATTTAGAAGGTTAATTATTACCATTCTTTCTGCAGACTTCTAGAAATGTAAATTAAATATATTAATATACCTATGGTAATCTGACCTTTCCCCCATCAGTTCTTACGGTGGACAACTTTTGTTTCTGTGACCTATTTTTGACTATATAACTTTTAGAATCAGCTGCTCATTTTCTACTCCCTTCCTCCACAAAAAAAAAAATCAATTAATTAATTAATTACACTTTTAAAAGCCTACTGGCATCTTGAATGGAATTACCATGAGTCAGCTCATCTTTTTGGAGGAAACTAACATCTTAACAACATGGTATATCTTTCCATTTACTTAGGTCCTCTTTTATTTATCTCAACAACATTGTGTAGTTTTACTGTACAAGTCTTGCACCTGTAGTTTTAACTTATATCTCGCCTTTTCATGTTATTTTAAGCTAGTGTAAATGGTATTTTTTAATCATTCAGTTTCCAAATTTTCACTGCCAGTATATAGAAATACAGTTGATTTTTGTACATGTACCTTGTGTTTACAGATGATATTTTCCAAGAATGGCTAAAGAAGTATATATTCCAAACTACTTTTTCTTCTTACAGTATAACAGTGACATTCTGCATGTGATTGACTGAATATCTTAGATCTCTAAGTTAAAGTTTTTCATCAGATTTTGAAAAAATTGACCCTTATTTACTCAATTTTGTTTCTGCACCCCCTGCTTTCTGGAACTACAATTCTATCTGCCTTGATAGTATCACACATGTCTCAAAGCTTCTGTTTAGATATTTCAACCTTTTTTTTTCTCTCAGTTGGATAGTTCATTGTGAATAATTTCTTTTTCAATGCCTTCCTGTTCATTGAACTTTTGTACCATTCTAAAGTTTAGTCTTTGCTAATTCCATCACTTTGTCATTTCTGAAGCATAATTTTTCCTTAAATTATTCTAAGATTTAATTGTTTCTATGTGTG